>NC_140166.1:150190150-150193746 GCF_963971535.1 Notolepis coatsorum | reverse complement strand
TACCATGCTTAAACAGATAGTGGTATGATATACCAGTCGTACCAGCTTAAACAGATAGTGTATGAGATACCAGTCGATACCAGGCTTAAACAGATAGTGGTATGAGATACCAGTCTGATACCAGGCTTAAACAGATAGTGGTATGAGATACCAGTCTGATACCAGGCTTAAACAGATAGTGGTATGAGATACCAGTCTGATACCAGGCTTAAACAGATAGTGGTATGAGATACCAGTCTGATACCAGGCTTAAACAGATAGTGGTATGAGATACCAGTCTGATACCAGGCTTAAACAGATAGTGGTATGATATACCAGTCTGATACCAGGCTTAAACAGATAGTGGTATGAGATACCAGTCTGATACCAGGCTTAAACAGATAGTGGTATGATATACCAGTCTGATACCAGGCTTAAACAGATAGTGGTATGATATACCAGTCTGATACCAGGCTTAAACAGATAGTGGTATGATATACCAGTCTGATACCAGGCTTAAACAGATAGTGGTATGATATACCAGTCTGATACCAGGCTTAAAACAGATAGTGGTATGAGATACCAGTCTGATACCATGCTTAAACAGATAGTGGTATGATATACCAGTCTGATACCATGCTTAAACAGATAGTGGTATGAGATACCAGTCTGATACCAGGCTACAGTATTCTGTGCCTGGGTGATACAGTGTTGCATGATTTGTTTGCACATAATGTCTTTGATTATATGGATGAGTTCGCCACAAATGCCTCCAACACTCACTTGTATTTGAGCATGTAAATAAAACATTATAATTAGTTACTTTCTGCCTCTGGCATTAGAGCATACTGCACAGTATGTGCACGTGTTTGTATGCACATGTGTGTGTGTGTTTGTGCACGTGAGGGTCTGTGTGTGTGAGAGTATGCAAACGTGTGCCTGTGAACATGATTATGTACATCCATACACTAACTCCTTGCAAACGGCATCACATCACATTCACAACACATCACTGCTCTGTTGTTCTATAAGGTAATTTAGAACTGAACTTTGTAAAGAAACTCAAAGTGTTAAGAGCGATGCACTGCTCTGTTGTATGTTAGAACTTTGTAAAGAAACTCAAAGTGTTAACACTTTCTGCGCCATACCCGACATTTCTCGGGTTATCTCGCCAGCGGTTGAGCGCCATACCCGAGATTTCTCGGGTTTTCATAGTTTTTTCTTTTTTTCCGATGTTAATATTCTATACACTCTCACGCACCTCGGTGTTATCATTGGAACTCATTCTTGAGAGTGCAATGCCGGCAGAATCCTGCTAGGTGGCAGTATCGCCTACCCTTTGAAACCTTATTTCACACTGTGTGTTACATTTTATATGGTCCGGGTGGAGAATTTGGACCCGGGTAAGTGAAACGCTTCATTCGAGCAACTTGGAACACGTCCAGCACACTTGATGCATATTTTGTGCCATTTCATGTCAGGGACCCGATGGACCTCAATACTGCGATCAGACAATTGGAATATTCATTTTGGAATAACTCCTAGCAAAGGTAAGGACTATATGACACCAATCCTACTTTGATCCTACAATGATTTCACATCAATCGCAACGATCAACGTATGTAGTATTCAAAACGTATGCCGTTGCTGACAATCAGAGCATCACAAAACGACCCCCCCCCCCTTTGATGCCTTCATGATGAAACATAATGCCTATTATATAGCTTTGATTTGGAAATAATATCGTGTCCAGGCGAGCAACGCGAACGACTTTCGCAAAATGCACATAGCGCTCCATAACTCAGCTTCCAGGAATTAGCCCGGATCACTCTCAAACTATACAATATTCACCACGGGATAACACTATACAGATATAGCTCTGCAAACACCGTGACGCACAGTGAAAATGCCTATCTTTTAAAGCGTGGCCCATTGACTACAGGGATGGGGATAATCACTGGCACTGAATGAGTTAAGAGCGATGCACTGCTCTGTTGTTCTATAAAGTATTATGAGCGATGCTCTGTTGTAAATGGTATTGTATATTTGTATTGAACTATTTTATCACACTCTGTCTGTTCTATTTTATTATTTTTAGTATTGCCTATTTTTAACCTGAATCAAACCGCACTTTTTTACTCTGTCTATTCTATTTTATAATTTTTATTACTGAATGAAACCGTAAACAGAGAGGCCTATTGGGATGCGAGATCCTAATGTGAAAAACTGTGATTTACCTTGCTACCTCTCTATCTTTTTTATGCTCGCTTATGCCTGTATTTTTTACCGCTGTGAAGCACTTTGAACTGCAATTTCTGTATGAAAAGTGCTATACAAATAAAGTTATTATTATTATTATTATTATTATTATTATTATTATTATTATTATTATTATTATTATTATTATTATTATTATTATTATTATTATTATTATTATTATTATTATTATCACCGCTACATCAGTACATCACATCATGATTATGATAGTATATAGCAGCGTAACATAGAATAATACTTTATACCAATATAGTGTAGTATAAATAGTATGATTTAGTTATATTATAATAAAATAAAAATAATACAAGTATATAGTATATAGAAGTATAATATAGAATAATACATTATATAAATATATAGATAAATGTGTGTGTGTGTATAAATGAATTAACCTAAATATACAATTTAACTGATAGATACACAAAATGTATTTATTTATGTTAATTTATTTGTGTTGATGTTTCCATTTCTGCAAAATAAATATACATTCTGTTTGGTTTGGTAAACATTGCAATTTAGTCTATCAGTGTACTGTGTGTGTGTAGGGGCAGGTACAAATACGCATTTTTTTCTTCCTGTTCCTTTCGGCCATGGAATTTAGTGAAGCATATTAATATGTACTGGTGGACTGTAATAATTCCATGTACGAATAAATAAAAATGAAATGGAATGAAATGATCCCAACTCACGTCTGCTGATCTCTCGTCTCAAAATCTTACTCAAGTAAAAGTCAGAGTATCTGGCTAAAAACACACTTGAGTAAAAGTAAAAAGGTTTCTAGTTTTAAATGTAATTAAGTACTAAAAAGTAACTACTTTTTTTCGGACTGTCTATTCTTCTGATAGCAGGTGTTTAATCATGTTTTTAAATAAAGTGCGGCCACAGGATTAATAACGTTAACGTTAGTTCGGCCAGAGAAACAAATATACAAATTAAAATGGTTGGACCTGCAAGATTTGTACTTTGTACTTTGTAGGTCTGCATTTTAAATGTAAGGAGTAAAAAGTATGTATTTTTTTTCTCTGAAATGTAATTGAGTAAAAGTACAAGAATACAAACCTACAGTAATAATACTTGAGTAAAGTACAAATCCCCCAAAACAGTAGTATTGTAACAAAGTACAATTACTCAAGTACTTTACACCCCTGACGCTACATCAGTACATCACATCGTGACTCACGTCCGCTGATCTTGGTGGAGACTCTCTGAGCCAGAGCGCTGCTCTGAGCCAGCTGGTCCCTGAAGCTCTGGCCCATATAGTAGTCGATGTCGTTGGCCCGCAGCAGTTCCTCGAAGGCCTTGGTGGTGTCCCCCAGGTGCTGGATCAGGATGTGGCTCAC
>NC_140166.1:150172650-150185150 GCF_963971535.1 Notolepis coatsorum | reverse complement strand
AGCCACTCCAGGCGCTCAGATGTGAAAAAAGCTCACTCACGCAGCCGGGGTCGATCAGCTCCACTAGTGAGCCTCAGAGCAGCGGGGATTATGTGTTTTTACAGTATACACTGTGAATTAATAAAAGGATAGATTTTTTCGAATGGCGATCAGGAATTGGAATAATCCATTTGGATACCATCTGATCTCAGGTAAGGAATCTATGTTACCAGTCTTAGGATAATCAGACTCGTTTTCACAGAGATATAAGCTTTTATGTGATTTGTGATATGGCTGTTTGGCTGTGCGAGCGGTCAGGAAATAGGATAATCGATTTTCAGCTTGCGGCCAGAGCGTGCATGCGTACACATATACTATCGATAATCTAGCGTTTATTTGAAAACGATTCATAAATAGACCGAAAAATGACAACGTTCTAGAATATTCCAGTAAAGGGCGATTATCATGGAATGTCTTAATTTTTCCATGAAAACGAGTGCTTTTCAAAATGCTAGAAAACGGAAATGAAGCGATAAAAAAACAATCTGCTACGACAATGTTGACTGGAAAATGAGTCTTTGATAAGCGACGGGCAGATTAGACACATAGCCATAATTTAAAACATAGATTAGGCGATATTAACGTTAACATTGAAGTGGTGCTGGGCATTCAAGGAGGTAAAAAGGAATTAAGCTTGGGCAGTGAAAGTGTTAAAGGGGCATTTCACAGATTTGTATTGATCATGCATGCTCTGATTCTGTATTGAGATCATTACACCCCTATTCCACGTGATCTATGATCCACTAATAGATCTCAATATCTAGTACCTGGGCTGCTGGTGTCCTCTCTCTCCGCCTCGTTCTCACTGCGGCCACACGTCTCGTAGCCCATGTCCTGGAGGTCCACCTGGATCTGTTTACTGTCCTGCTGCACCGACGTCTCCGCTGGGGGGGGGGGGGGGAGAGAGAGAGCGAGAGAGAGAGAGGAAGAGAGCGAGAAGCAGTCAGTCACATTAGAAACGCTGTGGTTTGTTATCTGGGCCGAGCTGAGCCGTGCGGGCGGGGTTTAAATACTCCGGCGAGGTAACCTGTTTCAACGATACATCTGCAAGGCTGCCACTCCCCCCCCCCCTCCATATGCAATGCTGTTGAACGCGCTCCAGGGCCCTTTTCATTCTTGCATGAGGAAGGATAATAACGATAATCTAGCGTTGATTTCAGGATGATTAGATAATCAGGCGAAAAATTACAACGTGTCTAGTGGATTCCACTAAAACGCTATTATCGCGTCTTTTCCTGGGATTACTAAGAATCACCAAAACTATACTCATATTCAAAACGGTATAAAACGGAAATGTACGGATGAAAAAACAATCTGTTTTGTGCATGTTGACTGGAAGCAACTCACTGACAATCGACGGGTGTATTAGACCTGTAGAAGCAGAAACCGACTTAGTGGATTTATATATTATTATATTATTATATATATATTATATTATATATATATATATATATATATATATATATATATATATATATATATTAGAACCATGCACTGTTTAGACTGTCTTATTTATGTTTGGACACTAGGGGGCTCACCACCCAATATAGCCCCACTTCTATAAGTATCCTAGGTGATCACTGCAATCCCATGCACCTGCTGAGGTTTTACCTTCAACCCTGTCTCACTGTTGGAACTGACCATGGAGCAATTGACAACTGTTCTGATTTAACCCTTCATTCACTATCATTTACCTTTGGACAACAATAAACCCTGTAAACCGTACCAGTAGCAAACTTTGGACATTCAATTCATTCAACATCACAACTTTGGTACAGCGTGAAGAGAAATAAATGCGGGTGCATCGTGGACGACTGTCAGCACACCCAGGAATGACAGTCGGCCACTACAAGACCCATAGCTATAATATAAGATATATTTTAAGCACTCGCAAGTGAACAAAGTGCCCCATTGACTTACAGCACTGGTGTTCTATACAGAAGGTAAACAGTGACCCCTGGCCGTTAATGTGTTAAAGAAGACGTGTCCGGCCCATGGGGACATTAACGTGTGTTGTCGGGCCTTACAAATACATTTAATTTAATTTGATTTATGTGTTTTAAACTTTTAATTCTATAACATTAACACAACATTAACATTATATAGACACACTGTGACCACTCACTGAGCAGGTCTCTGTAGTCTTTGATCTGCTCCGCCTGAGCCTGCACGGTGGCCTCGGAGACCATCAGTCTCTCCTGCATCTCCCTGGTCTCCCGCTGCAGGCGCACAGCCTCCTCACGCATCGCCGTGGCAACCGCATCCTGGTCCCGCGCGGACGACAGCCCGCTGTCCGGATCGTCCTCCTTCAAAACACAGGGAGAGGAAGATACATATATCAGCCACGTTCAAATAAATAACCATTTTTCATTTAGTGAAGATGAGGGAAAAATGCATCGAATTAACGTCAAGGCTGTATTTGTAGGATGTATTTGTAGGATGTGGAAAAGACACATCTCTCTATTGACTCTAGCAGGAGCACTCATTCAAGGGTACTACGACTATGCTTGCACCTCATGGTACCAAAGCACCTCAAAGGCACTAAAAACAAGATTACAAACATCACAAAACAAAACTGGTCAGACTACTGCTTGACCTGACTCCTAGAACCCACCTCACCCCTGCCCACTTTGATAACCTAGGATGGCTTAGAGTAGACGACAGAGTACAGCAACTTGCAATGGCCCTGATCTACACGATACACTACACCACTAAGGTACCCATGTACATGTCGAAATACTTCCCAAAGGTCAGTGAATACCACGACAACAATACCAGAGGGAGCTCCACAAATCATGTTAAACCCAGATTCGGCTCAAACAAGGGACTAAACACATTCCACAATTATGCCACATCAATGTGGAACGCCCTACCCACAGCCGTAAAATAATGTGAATCCCTACCCACCTTCAAAACCACTCTCAAAGAGAGGCGGCTAGGTGGTGCAGTGGGCAAGGCGCTCACCACCAATGCAGGAGACGCTGGGTTCGAGCCCAGCTCTCCGCATTGCTATCAGGGTCGTTCATACTAATACAATTGGCAGTATTAGGGGGTGGGAAGCTGATGGGTGGGGATCGGACGTTGTGGACAGCGACTCCTACAGGTCGGTTGGTGCGCCTGCGCAGTAGAATCAGGAAGCGACGAGGGCGGCGTGTCCCTCCCACGCAGACCCTCGCCGCTGAGAGATCGCACTGTGCAGGTGAAAAGATGCGACGGCTGCTTCCTCGTGTACCGGAGGGGACATGTGATGCAAGGCTTCATCCACATTGCAGCCGGCTTGTGGGAGGCATGGCCTAACAGCGTTCGAGACAGGGGAGGGAAGAATTGGACGATACGAAATTGGGATGGGAGAAAAATAGAAAATGGGAGAAGAAGTAGATCCAAAAAAAATAAACACTCTCAAAGAGCACCTACGGGAGGCCGCAATTCGAAACTGGCCCCGGTAAATGTCCAAACCCCCTCCAATGTACAGTTTCCTCCCCCTCAAATGTATATATTCTCTTTTTGAAACTCTGTCTGTAAATAAACGACTGTATATTTGTATATCTTGTTTTTTTTTTTGTATCTACTTTTTCTCCCCATTTTCTATTTTTTCTCCCTTCCCCAATTTCGTATCGTTCAATTCTACCCTCCCCTGTCTCGAACATTGTTAGGCCATGCCTCCCACAAGCCGGCTGCAGTGTGGATGAAGCCTTGCATCACGCGTCCCCTCCGGTACACGAGGAGGCAGCTGTTGCATCTTTTCACCTGAACAGCGCAATCTCTCAGCGTCGGGGGTCTGCGTGGGAGGGACAGGCCGCCCCCGTCGCTTCCTGATTCTACTGCGCAGGCGCAACAACCGACCTGTAGGAGTCGCTGTCCACAACGTCCGATCCCCACCCACCAGCTTCCCACCCCCTAATACTGCCAATTGTATTAGTATGAACGACCAGCCAAGCTGGTAGCAACGCCGAGAGCTGTATATTTGTATATCTTGTATGTCATAAATGTTATGATGAATTGAAAATGCAGGACCCTGAGCCGTACTGTATTGTACCCATTCTGCAATCTGTTAATAAAATGTTCAATCAATCATTCAAAACACATCTTGTTATTTGTATATCTTTGTCTATGTCTCCCCCTACCTGTGAGGAGTGGGACAGCAGGGCTCCCAGGTCCAGAGAGACAGGCCTGGTGCACCTCCTCTTCCCCAGGCTCAGGTCCCTCATCTGGGGCTTGGCCAGGCAGCGTTGTGCCCGGAACGAACCCAGCTCCTCCTCCCAACCGTCCCACTGCTCGGCGCTCTCCTCCTCCTCCTCGTCCTCCTCTATTGTCACGTCGAGCTCCTCCTCCTCCTCTTCGTCGTCGTCTTCTTCGAATGCGTCCTGTCCGTCGTTCTGGTGGATCTGAGGCGGCGTGGCGATCATCATCCCCTGCTTCAGGTCTTCGTTCTCTGCCTGCAGGCTGAAGAGAGCTCTCCTGAGAGAGAGAGAGAGAGAGAGAGAGAGAGAGAGAGAGAGAGAGAGAGAGAGAGAGAGAGAGAGAGAGAGAGAGAGAGAGAGAGAGAGAGAGAGAGAGAGAGAGAGAGAGAGAGAGAGAGAGAGAGAGAGAGAGAGAGAGAGGGAGGGAGAGAGAGAGAGAGAGAGAGAGGGAGGGAGAGAGAGAGAGGGAGAGAGAGAGAGAGAGCAAATACAAATGTTATATCCAAAACTACTGTACACAAATAAATATTGTTAACTTTTGTACAAAACCCCAAAATACTAATTTCAAGAGATCTCAACACAAAGGTTTATTTTCTATTAACTGTTGAGATTGAGGAGTATAATCACAACATTGATAATGGTGACACTTGTTGTAGTTGAAGGAAGACGCAGACTAGTATTGACTAGTCAGCACAAAGTATTTTGGTGTAAAATGACAGTGAGGCTGAACAGTAAGGATCTTCTCCTACTCTCTGAGAAAGTATTTTACTAGGCTCATTGTCAGTTGGCTGCACAAAACCATGTCCCTTTTGCATCACTGATCTGTGTTTCTTTCAGTGTGTAAAGCACAAATAAAGTCAAGTTAAAGCTTCACTGATCTGTGTTTCTTTCAGTGTGTAAAGCCTAAATAAAGTCAAGTTAAAGCTTCACTGATCTGTGTTTCTTTCAGTGTGTAACGCCTAAATAAAGTCAAATTAAAGCTTCACTGATCTGTGTTTCTTTCAGTGTGTAAAGCCTAAATAAAGTCAAGTTAAAGCTTCACTGATCTGTGTTTCTTTCAGTGTGTAAAGCCTAAATAAAGTCAAGTTAAAGCTTCACTGATCTGTGTTTCTTTCAGTGTGTAAAGCCTAAATAAAGTCAACTTAAAGTTTCACTGATCTGTGTTTCTTTCTGTGTGTAAAGCCTAAATAAAGTCAAGTTAAAGCTTCACTGATCTGTGTTTCTTTCAGTGTGTAAAGCCTAAATAAAGTCAACTTAAAGCTTCACTGATCTGTGTTTCTTTCAGTGTGTAAAGCCTAAATAAAGTCAAGTTAAAGCTTCACTGATCTGTGTTTCTTTCAGTGTGTAAAGCCTAAATAAAGTCAACTTAAAGTTTCACTGATCTGTGTTTCTTTCTGTGTGTAAAGCCTAAATAAAGTCAAGTTAAAGCTTCACTGATCTGTGTTTCTTTCAGTGTGTAAAGCCTAAATAAAGTCAAGTTAAAGCTTCACTGATCTGTGTTTCTTTCAGTGTGTAAAGCCTAAATAAAGTCAAGTTAAAGCTTCACTGATCTGTGTTTCTTTCAGTGTGTAAAGCCTAAATAAAGTCAACTTAAAGCTTCACTGATCTGTGTTTCTTTCAGTGTGTAAAGCCTAAATAAAGTCAACTTAAAGCTTCACTGATCTGTGTTTCTTTCAGTGTGTAAAGCCTAAATAAAGTCAAGTTAAAGCTTCACTGATCTGTGTTTCTTTCAGTGTGTAAAGCCTCAAATAAAGTCACGTTAAGTGAAAACCTTACCTCATCTGAGAGAGGGAGGAGAAGCCAGCCTTCCCCAGCTGAGCCTTGAGCTCCACCAGCTCTCTCTCCACGCCCCTCTTCTGCTCCACCAGCTGCTGCACCTCCAGCAGACCCACCCCGCCCTCCATGGAGACGTCCTGGAACACCTGCCCCGCTCCTCCAGGACCCTGATGGGACAGAGACACATTCCTTTATTGTCACTTATTTCAGTACTTTACAGCAAGAACAGTGAAATTCTATTTATTGTGGTCCTCAACCATAGCAGCTTCTATCTTAATAATAAGATAGATTCTTAATAATAAAATAAGATAAAAATACAATACAAAAAATAAGATGACTAAAATAAAGATGACTATATACAGTTCTAAAACGGTGTATCAGGATGTAGATATTATACTAGATGCATTTTAAATATATGTACAGTTCCAAAAAAAGGTATGTGTGTAATGAGTAATGTGCAAGTAATTTTAGCAGTGCAAAATGCAATGTGCAATACAGCCGCTAACAGTGACACGTGATGAGAAGGGGACTCAGCCTCACGCGGTGGGAGAACCAGCCTCTGAGATGCAGACCATAGTTTAAAAAATTTGGGGGGTGGTTTGTATCAAGTGTGCGTCATCATTACCTGCATGCCGGCCAGGGTTTGAGCGGTCAGTTTAGAGTCTTCTTCATCGACGCTGTCGCCGTACTCGCTGTTGGCATCATCGTCTTCATCATCTGAAGTCAGTTCTGGGGGAGGAGAAAACAAATCGATGTTCTAAGGAAACTACTTCTATATCTATATATGAATTACCATTTGAATCCATGATTTTTAAATCATTTGACCGTATGTCTCTTCATCTGTATGTTAGTTTCATGTATACGTTGTTGTGGTCTCGTGCAATTCAGCAACCATTCTCTTCCTGTACGCCGCGTACGTGACATTATCCCATAGGCTCTTAAGGTTCAGGGGCCCGTTTGAAGATCAAATATGGGGCCCCTATCTTAACGCCCCCCCCCCCCCCCCCCCCTCTCATCCTTACCCCTGTTCACTTCTATTGGCTGTTCTAAAGTACTGTTTTTGGGGATTTGTACTTTACTCAAGTATTATTAGGTTTGTATACTTGTACTTTTACTCAATTACATTTCAGAAGAAAAAAAATCCTTACATTTAAAATGCAGACCTACAAAGTACAAATCTCGCAGGTCCAACTATTTTATTTAGTATATTTGTTTCTCTGGCCGTACTAACGTTAGCGTTATTAATCCTGCGGCCGCGCTTTATTTAAAAACAGCCAATCAAATCCCCATCAATGGAAAATGAACTCGCCCATACCCATGCTGATTGGTCCTTGTGCAAGACTAGAAAGCGGCATCTTTGATTCTTTTTTTTACTTTTACTCAAGTGTGTTTTTAGCCAGATACTCTGACTTTTACTTGAGTACGATTTTAAGACAGTACCCATACCTTCACTTAAGTATAATTTCTGGGTACTTTTTACACCCCTGGCTGTAAACCAAGTCTCTGTAGTTTATTCTACAGTACATAATGTCCATCATGTTACATTTGTATTCCAATTACATTTAGATCATGTTACGTCCTGGTGCTAACCCTCTCACTCTGATCACTAGTGACTTCACACATCTAAGGGAATGAGAGAGGGCTTTGATTTATCCGTAGCTAAAGCATTCTGCTGGACCTAAAGATAAGATATTCCTTTATTGAAATGCAGGCATCATAGCAGCATGGGGGAGGTGAGGTACAGGTATGGGCAGGGTAATAGTAGAAGATATAAATACAGACAATATAATTATAGTAAAGTAGGAAAGTAAAGAAAATAGACAGTGTAAACAATGTAATTAACTCTGAATATACGCTAGAGTCATTCTCTTGTTACCTGTGTCAGTAGAGCACTCAAGAGGGACAGTCTCACCTGCCCCCCCCCCCCCCCCCTCCTGCTCTCAGGAAATTCTCTCTCTCTTTCTTTCTCTTTCTCTCAAAACCACACACACACACACACACTGGCTAAACCAGTGATCCTCAAATTGTGGGGTGCAAGCAGATGGGGAGAGCCTGCACGCACATAAGAGACATTTTCTCCTTACTTCTCAACCCTAAAATCTTACAGCTTAATATTACAGTGACATGTCATATACCAAATGAAACGGTGAACATTGATGTGCCTTTTGAACAATATCCGCCGTGCATCTACATTGGCACAGTGCGCGCATTTGCTTTATCAATCCAGGGGGGTGCATTTGCTTTGTCAATCGGGGGCCCTGCTAGCGAGCGGGGGCCCATTTCAGCTGAAACGGGTGAACCATAGCTAAGGCCCCCTATGCATGATCCTACTCTGTAGAGCGGCTCCTGTCTTTGTGGAGGGTGATATTGTTCAGTTCTCATTTTAACAATAAATCTAGTGGAAATATTACCCTTCATCAGACTCAGGTTAAGCGGATCCTCTGTGAATAAGACATACAGACATTTGGGACATAGATCTCACCTCCCCCATGCTGCTATGATGCCTGCATTTCAATAAAGGAATATCTTATCTTTAGGTCCAGCAGAATGCTTTAGCTACGGATAAATCAAAGCCCTCTCTCATTCCCTTAGATGTGTGATGTCACTAGTGATCAGAGTGAGAGGGTTAGCACCAGGACGTAACAGATCTAAATGTAATTGGAATACAAATGTAACATTATGTACTGTAGAATAAACTACAGAGACTTGGTTTACAGCCAGGGGTGTAAAAAGTACCCAGAAATTATACTTAAGTGAAGGTATGGGTACTGTCTTAAAATCGTACTCAAGTAAAAGTCAGAGTATCTGGCTAAAAACACACTTGAGTAAAAGTAAAAAAGAATCAAAGATCCCCGCTTTCTAGTCTTGCACAAGGACCAATCAGCATGGGTATGGGCGAGTTCATTTTCCATTGATGGGGATTTGATTGGCTGTTTTTAAATAAAGCGTGACCGCAGGATTAATAACGCCAACGTTAGTACGGCCAGAGAAACAAATATACTAAATAAAATAGTTGGACCTGCGAGATTTGTACTTTGTAGGTCTGCATTTTAAATGTAAGGATTTTTTTTTCTCTGAAATGTAATTGAGTAAAAGTACAAGTATACAAACCTAATAATACTCGAGTAAAGTACAAATCCCCAAAAACAGTACTTAAGTATTGTAACAAAGTAGAATTACTCAAGTACTTTACACCCGTTTACAGCCGATAGAAGTGAACAGGGGTAAGGATGAGAGCTAACGCTGTGTGGTGAACCGACTTTATGGACCAAACACAAAGGCTTGTCCTGCTGTACGGAGGTCTCCGATGGGGGGAGAGAGAGGAAGAGACAGGGAGAGAAAGAGGCAGCCTAGTATAGACTGTTTCATTGTAGACTACTTCTAGACTGTTTCATCGTAGACTGACTACTTCTAGACTGTTTCATTGTAGACTACCTCAGTTTCAGTAGAATTGTGTTGCTATAGGGAACAGCTTGGACCCAAATGTATTTCCACCTGGGTGGGTGGGTGGGTCCACTTAAGACCGTTTATGTTCTCACGTTGAAACTTGTATTTTCAGGTTATTCTAAGGCTATTGACAGGGCCCTGTTGACTTGCTCTCTTTGGCTACTTGCTACTGGCATGTCGGTGGTACTAGAAGTTGAGTTGACTAAATTGCTCTCGACTAGACTAGTCTGCAAAGAAATTTAACAATGTAAATGTAGAACTGTATGATGATGATGATGATAAGCTGTTCTGGCGTGTACAGTATTAGGGTGCTGAATTGCTTCAACGTCAAATGTCTTTAACCCATTCAGGTTTGAGTTTTTGAGGAACCCTATAGCTTTCGATGGCTAGTGGCTGTTGTGACATCATCATTCGAAAGATAAATCACACCTGGTGTAATCGTATATCTGAAAGGGTTCTAGCTGTAGGGACACCATGCACCAGTAGGGGGCATGGTTCTAGCTGTAGGGACACCATGCACCAGTAGGGGGCATGGTTCTAGCTGTAGGGACACCATGCACCAGTAGGGGGCATGGTTCTAGCTGTAGGGACACCATGCACCAGGAGGGGGCATGGTTCTAGCTGTAGGGACACCATGCACCAGTAGGGGGCATGGTTCTAGCTGTAGGGACACCATGCACCAGTAGGGGGCATGGTTCTAGCTGTAGGGACACCATGCACCAGTAGGGGACATGGTTCTAGATCTACAATGTTCCCTTGGAATAGGATTATGGGGGATCTGCTGATTATAGGCTATACTGTAACAGGAAGACCAAGCAGTTGAGTGGATTAGTACCGTGGTACTTTCCTGAGAAACCTTATTGTACATAAGTGCTGCTGTGACTATTCTACGTTTATGTTTAGATTTAGAGAGAAGAGGGAGGGAGAGAAGCAACGAGAGAGAAGAGGGAGGGAGAGAAGCAACGAGAGAGAAGAGGGAGGGAGAGAAGCAATGAGAGAGAAGAGGGAGGGAGAGAGGCAATGGGAGAAGAGGGAGGGAGAGAGGCAACGAGAGAGAAGAGGGAGGGAGAGAGGCAACGAGAGAAGAGGGAGGGAGAGAGGCAACGAGAGAGAAGAGGGAGGGAGAGGCAACGAGAGAGAAGAGGGAGGGAGAGAGGCAATGAGAGAAGAGGGAGGGAGAGGCAACGAGAGAGAAGAGGGAGGGAGAGAGGCAATGAGAGAAGAGGGAGGGAGAGGCAACGAGAGAGAAGAGGGAGGGAGAGAGGCAATGAGAGAAGAGGGAGGGAGAGGCAACGAGAGAGAAGAGGGAGGGAGAGAGGCAATGAGAGAAGAGGGAGGGAGAGGCAATGAGAGAGAAGAGGGAGGGAGAGAGGCAATGAGAGAGAAGAGGGAGGGAGAGAGGCAATGAGAGAGAAGAGGGAGGGAGAGAGGCAACGAGAGAGAAGAGGGAGGGAGAGAGGCAATGAGAGAGAAGAGGGAGGGAGAGGCAATGAGAGAGAAGAGGGAGGGATAGATCCTGATTCATTCTAATGCATGTTTGAAATTGAAACTTTCCAATCTGACTTCCCATTTGTAACTAGTTGAAGAGCTCTATTGGGGGGTTATAATGTAAAAACTACAAAGACACTAAAAACGATGAACTATCAGTTACTGTACTACATTTCCTGTATATATAATGTCACTTTAAAGGAAGGAGGTACTGTATAGTATAGTTTAGATACACCAAGTATAAAAATGGCGGAGTTAAAATGGTAAATTGTATAGTAGTGTACATAGGAACCAGTTTCTCAGGAACTTAGCATGTCTTTTTGGTATCATGCACATCCGGTGTCTTACCTATTTTCTTGTTTTTTCTATGCCTATTCTTATTATTGTATTTTGCACAATCGACGCGGGCATGACCACCCGCATTTCACTGTACGCCCTGGTATGTATGTGACAAATAAACCTCTTGATTCTATACTGTAGGTCCATGGGGACGAATATTTCTGGAATTGGCTAAATTTTGACTAATAATAATAATAATCCATTTGATTATTCTAATAGTGTAAAATCTGGGGAGGTCTGGATTAATTGACTTCGTTAGCTGTAATTGGATCAGCTGTAGTCGGCATGCCGCCGGTACATAGACGGTACAAGTATACGGTATCCGATCCATGGGAGACGCTGTGGCTCACTTCATAAAACATGTGTTCCAGCTGAACACACAGAGCCAATACTGTAGGTGATATTACATTCTGATCAGGTGGGACTGTAACTGTACTATTTATTGCACTAGCACTACTGCACTTGGGACATTGATATTATTATGTAATATGCTATATTCAGTATGTTTGTATGCCAGTGGTGATGCTCTAAACTCAATTTCGTTGTACCAACAATGACAATAAAGATTATATTCTAAATAAGTGCTTATTATGTTATGGACAGGGGTATGACTAAACCCTGGGATCATTCTATATATAATTGCACATCAGGGGTGTGACTAAACCCTGGTGGACATCAGGGGAAGGACAGCTGAACATAGATACCTTGGGACACCTGCAGGCTTATTCATTGTATTGGTCAGGAGAAAATAAAGACCTGAGGTGTCTTTCACATATAACCACGTTGCTGTAATATAGTTTATGAAAACTGCAGGAGAATCAACAAGAGAGACAAGAGGAGGCGGTTGATCTTTTCATGTTGGTAGAATAATGTTCTTCCGAGTACATTTGACAAAGTTTGAGATGTGACGTACCTTACGGAGGACGAGAGGATGAATGGACCGTAACCGCGGTGACCTCAGTGCCATACTTTACTTACTCAATATTAGAAAGCTAATGATATCAAGAGTAATCGCAGCTAAGATTGCGTTCATGGTCGTTGAATTGCAGAGAAGCAGTACAACTTCAAGCTAACATGAGACAGCGTTTCAGATATTCACCGATCATACATATATAACTGTCATTACATTATTCATTATCAGAATCAACTCCAAGCAGGCGGAATGTGACATGTTCATAATATATACTGAAAGATAACGTGAGGCGGATCATTATCAAAGCATTCATAAGG
>NC_140166.1:150160150-150167650 GCF_963971535.1 Notolepis coatsorum | reverse complement strand
ATTACACACCACTAACAGTGGAGTCTCCGCCTCCTTCTCCTCCACACAGCAGAACTTCTCGTCCACCGCTCACTGCAGGGGATAGGACCACACGGCTGTCAATCATCATCCTACTACACACACACCACTAACAGTGGAGTATTCTCTGGCCAGCGGCTGTTCTGAACTAGGATGTGTGTGTAGTTCATTTTTCATTATGTTGTTCTGTCAGTGTGTTGTTTACGACTGTATGTGTAGTAGTGTGTGTGTTGTTCTGTCAGTGTGGTGTTTATGACTGGATGTGTAGTAGTGTGTGTGTTGTTCTGTCAGTGTGTTGTTTATGACTGGATGTGTGGTAGTGTGTGTGTTGTTCTGTCAGTGTGGTGTTTATGACTGGATGTGTGGTAGTGTGTGTGTTGTTCTGTCAGTGTGTTGTTTATGACTGGATGTGTGGTAGTGTGTGTGTTGTTCTGTCAGTGTGTTGTTTATGACTGGATGTGTAGTAGTGTGTGTGTTGTTCTGTCAGTGTGGTGTTTATGACTGGATGTGTAGTAGTGTGTGTGTTGTTCTGTCAGTGTGGTGTTTATGACTGGATGTGTAGTAGTGTGTGTGTTGTTCTGTCAGTGTGGTGTTTATGACTGGATGTGTAGTAGTGTGTGTGTTGTTCTGTCAGTGTGGTGTTTATGACTGGATGTGTAGTAGTGTGTGTGTTGTTCTGTCAGTGTGGTGTTTATGACTGGATGTGTAGTAGTGTGTGTGTTGTTCTGTCAGTGTGGTGTTTATGACTGGATGTGTAGTAGTGTGTGTGTTGTTCTGTCAGTGTGGTGTTTATGACTGGATGTGTGGTAGTGTGTGTGTTGTTTAGGGCTGTCTTAAATACTTCGAAGCTTCGAAGCTTCGTTCGATGGCTCAAGCTTCGAACATAAAAAAAAAATCGAAGTTAAAATATATATATATAAAAAAGAAATTCAAAAAAGAAAATTTCAATTTTTTTTTTACTTCGATTTGTGTGTGTGTGTGTGTGTGTGTGTGTGTGTGTGTGTGTGTGTGCGTGCGCGGGGCCATTGGGTGGGGCCGGGGGACAAATACACTGGAGGAAAGTAACCCAGCTCAGCACTGCCCAAATTATATCATCACTATTGCCTGTTTGAAGGATATCATCCTCAAACACATATACACCTACATGCCTTGTAGAATTCCACACATAAGAAAGAAAGATACTGGGATGAATAAACAAAATAGGAAATAAAATGTAGAAATGCATGCAATACATAAATAAATATGAATCTCCATATATGAAATATAACATTTAGATAAGGTGCTACTGAGATGTTTTGGTGAGTTCTTTGTTTTTTTGTGAAAGTAGCCCTTCTTAAAAATGCATGAACATTCACTGATAATTGGTCTGTAGTGGAGTCTACAAGGTCTACATTGCCGGACCATGTAGAATCCGAACCTTGTAGACTGACATAATTCTGTGCATAGTTTAGTCTACACAGGCCATATTTCAAATAATCAAAATCTTACTTCATTCATCTTAAACATTCTTGATTTGGGGGATTGGTAGTTCCCATGAAATCTGAAGTTGTTCAAACGACAACAGCGATCCACCTTGAATTAAATCACACAGCCGAGTGAAACCTTGTTGGCTGCGTCACAGTCACGAAAGGGGCTACTTAATTCATTAATCCAATCCACTTTATTTATAGAGCACATTTAAAAACAACACAGTTTACGAAAGTGCTGTACAAGTCCCACAACATAAGATAAAAAAAAAATAAAAAAAAAAAAAAAAATTCGAAGCTTCGAATTAAAATCGAAGCTCGGCCCCGAAGCTTCGATTGCCAAAAAAAGCTTCGAAGGTCAGCCCTATGTTGTTCTGTCAGTGTTGTGTTTATGACTGGATGTGTAGTAGTGTGTGTGGTGTTTATGACTGGATGTGTAGTAGTGTGTGTGGTGTTTATGACTGGATGTGTAGTAGTGTGTGTGTTGTTTATGACTGGATGTGTAGTAGTGTGTGTGGTGTTTATGACTGGATGTGTAGTAGTGTGTGTGGTGTTTATGACTGGATGTGTAGTAGTGTGTGTTGTGTTTATGACTGGATGTGTAGTAGTTGTTTTGTTGTTGTTTTATTGTGGATCCCCATTAGTCTACACCAAAGTGAGACTACTCTTACTGGGGTCCAAACATAAAAAATACAAACACACACAAAAAAAGTAAAAATTTAATATAAAACCACAAACATTGAAGTACTCACAAGAAAACATCACAACGAACAAAACAGTGAATAAAAGCTCACTCAATATTCATAAGTTAGATATCACAATTCTCCAACCATAAAATACAAATTACATAGTCAGTCCATAAGAACAAAACAGTTCAAAATCATTTATATGATTTTAACTCATAATATAGCATAACTTTTCTCAAGTCACCGATCACCTTTATATTTCCATACTAATTTCCATAATAAGTCAATGACCAAAATGTTACTCATTATTCATGAGCGCAATTTTAAACTTTTATTTTTTTACATAAATTTGTTCCTTACCATAGTTATATTTCTGGGTATTTTATTCGAATAAGCAACTGCTCTATACATTACCGTCTTTTTCAGAGCATTTGTTTTTGGTAGAGGTAAAGTAAAGCATGAATCTAATGCTTGCCTTGTGCTATATCCATGTCTCATATTAGTTGGGTACAGTTGTGAGTGCAAACCCTCCGGTTTCCCAGTATTCCAGATATTAAACAAAAAAGTTACCAGGCTACATGCCATCCTCTGTTCCACTGTCATCCAGGTCAGCGCGGCATGCATCCCTCCAACACTACTCCTCACAGAGCAGTGCAGAGCGAGGCGTGCCGCCCTGTTCTGAGCCAACTGGAGTTTGTTCAGATCAAGCCTAGAGGCATTAGACCATATAGTAGGACAGTAGTCCAGGCGGGATAAGACCAAAGATTGTAGTATAAGCTTTGCTGTACCATTAGTCAACAGATTTCTACACCTTCTGATCATTGAAGTACCACAGCTCATCTTAGCCACCATATTGCTAATGTGTTTCGACCAAGAAAGTGTTTCATCTATTACAACACCCAGCAGTTTTGCCTCACTGACCTGTTCGATATCAGCACAGTTCAGAACTAGATTTTATTTAGGATTTGATCTAGATGTATATTTTGAGGCTATCATTATACTCTTGGTTTTTGCAACATTTAACTTTAACTTATTTGCACTTACCCAGTTGGTAGTAGTAGTAGTGTGTGTGTTGTTTATGACTGGATGTGTAGTAGTGTGTGTGTTGTTTATGACTGGATGTGTAGCAGTATGTGTGTGTGTTGTTTATGACTGGATGTGTAGCAGTACGTGTGTGTGTGTGTTGTTTATGACTGGATGTGTAGTAGTGTGTGTGTTGTTTATGACTGGATGTGTAGTAGTGTGTGTGTTGTTTATGACTGGATGTGTAGTAGTGTGTGTGTTGTTTATGACTGGATGTGTAGTAGTGTGTGTGTTGTTTATGACTGGACGTGTAGTAGTGTGTGTGTTGTTTATGACTGGATGTGTAGTAGTGTGTGTGTTGTTTATGACTGGATGTGTAGCAGCGTGTGTGTTGTTTATGACTGGATGTGTAGTAGTGTGTGTGTTGTTTATGACTGGATGTGTAGTAGTGTGTGTGTTGTTTATGACTGGATGTGTAGTAGTGTGTGTGTTGTTTATGACTGGATGTGTAGTAGTGTGTGTGTTGTTTATGACTGGATGTGTAGTAGTGTGTGTGTTGTTTATGACTGGATGTGTAGTAGTGTGTGTGTTGTTTATGACTGGATGTGTAGTGTGTGTGTGTTGTTTATGACTGGATGTGTAGTAGTGTGTGTGTTGTTTATGTATGCATGTGTATTAGTGTGTGTAGTAGTGTGTGTGCTGGTGTGTGTAGTAGTGTGTGTATTAGTGTGTGTAGTAGTGTGTGTATTAGTGTGTGTATTTATTAGTGTGTGTATTTATTAGTGTGTGTATTAGTGTGTGTAGTAGTGTGTGTATTAGTGAGTGTAGTAGTGTGTGTGCTGGTGTGTGTAGTAGTGTGTGTATTAGTGTGTGTAGTAGTGTGTGTAGTAGTGTGTGTAGTAGTGTGTGTAGTAGTGTGTGTATTAGTGTGTGTATTTATTAGTGTGTGTATTAGTGTGTGTAGTAGTGTGTGTATTTATTAGTGTGTGTATTAGTGTGTGTAGTAGTGTGTGTATTAGTGTGTGTATTTATTAGTGTGTGTAGTAGTGTGTGTAGTAGTGTGTGTAGTAGTGTGTGTATTAGTGTGTGTATTTATTAGTGTGTGTATTAGTGTGTGTAGTAGTGTGTAGTATTAGTGTGTGTAGTAGTGTGTGTATTAATGTGTGTGTAGTAGTGTGTGTATTAGTGTGTGTAGTAGTGTGTGTATTAGTGTGTGTAGTAGTGTGTGTATTAGTGTGTGTAGTAGTGTGTGTAGTAGTGTGTGTAGTAGTGTGTGTAGTAGTGTGTGTAGTAGTGTGTGTAGTAGTGTGTGTAGTAGTGTGTGTATTAGCGTGTGTAGTAGTGTGTGTAGTAGTGTGTGTAGTAGTGTGTGTAGTAGTGTGTGTAGTAGTGTGTGTATTAGTGTGTGTAGTAGTGTGTGTATTAGTGTGTGTAGTAGTGTGTGTATTAGTGTGTGTAGTAGTGTGTGTAGTAGTGTGTGTAGTAGTGTGTGTAGTAGTGTGTGTAGTAGTGTGTGTATTAGTGTGTGTAGTAGTGTGTGTATTAGTGTGTGTAGTAGTGTGTGTAGTAGTGTGTGTATTAGTGTGTGTAGTAGTGTGTGTGGTAGTGTGTGTAGTAGTGTGTGTATTAGTGTGTGTAGTAGTGTGTGTAGTAGTGTGTGTAGTAGTGTGTGTGGTAGTGTGTGTAGTAGTGTGTGTATTAGTGTGTGTAGTAGTGTGTGTAGTAGTGTGTGTAGTAGTGTGTGTAGTAGTGTGTGTAGTAGTGTGTGTATCAGTGTGTGTAGTAGTGTGTGTAGTAGTGTGTGTAGTAGTGTGTGTAGTAGTGTGTGTAGTAGTGTGTGTAGTAGTGTGTGTATCAGTGTGTGTAGTAGTGTGTGTAGTAGTGTGTGTAGTAGTGTGTGTAGTAGTGTGTGTAGTAGTGTGTGTATTAGTGTGTGCAGTAGTGTGTGTATTAGTGTGTGTAGTAGTGTGTGTAGTAGTGTGTGTAGTAGTGTGTGTATTAGTGTGTGCAGTAGTGTGTGTATTAGTGTGTGTAGTAGTGTGTGTAGTAGTGTGTGTATTAGTGTGTGTAGTAGTGTGTGTAGTAGTGTGTGTATTAGTGTGTGTAGTAGTGTGTGTATTAGTGTGTGTAGTAGTGTGTGTATTAGTGTGTGTAGTAGTGTGTGTGTAGTGTGTGTAGTAGTGTGTGTAGTAGTGTGTGTAGTAGTGTGTGTATTAGTGTGTGTAGTAGTGTGTGTAGTAGTGTGTGTAGTAGTGTGTGTAGTAGTGTGTGTAGTAGTGTGTGTAGTAGTGTGTGTAGTAGTGTGTGTAGTAGTGTGTGTATCAGTGTGTGTAGTAGTGTGTGTAGTAGTGTGTGTAGTAGTGTGTGTAGTAGTGTGTGTATTAGCGTGTGTAGTAGTGTGTGTAGTAGTGTGTGTAGTAGTGTGTGTAGTAGTGTGTGTAGTAGTGTGTGTATTAGTGTGTGTAGTAGTGTGTGTAGTAGTGTGTGTATTAGTGTGTGTAGTAGTGTGTGTATTAGTGTGTGTAGTAGTGTGTGTAGTAGTGTGTGTAGTAGTGTGTGTAGTAGTGTGTGTATTAGTGTGTGTAGTAGTGTGTGTAGTAGTGTGTGTATTAGTGTGTGTAGTAGTGTGTGTATTAGTGTGTGTAGTAGTGTGTGTATTAGTGTGTGTAGTAGTGTGTGTGGTAGTGTGTGTAGTAGTGTGTGTATTAGTGTGTGTAGTAGTGTGTGTATTAGTGTGTGTAGTAGTGTATGTAGTAGTGTGTGTAGTAGTGTGTGTAGTAGTGTGTGTGCTGGTGTGTGTAGTAGTGTGTGTAGTAGTGTGTGTAGTAGTGTGTGTAGTAGTGTGTGTAGTAGTGTGTGTAGTAGTGTGTGTATTAGTGTGTGTAGTAGTGTGTGTGCTGGTGTGTGTAGTAGTGTGTGTGCTGGTGTGTGTTGTAGTGTGTGTGCTGGTGTGTGAGTAGTGTGTGTATTAGTGTGTGTAGTAGTGTGTGTGCTGGTGTGTGTAGTAGTGTGTGTGCTGGTGTGTGTTGTAGTGTGTGTGCTGGTGTGTGTAGTAGTGTGTGTAGTAGTGTGTGTAGTAGTGTGTGTAGTAGTGTGTGTAGTAGTGTGTGTAGTAGTGTGTGTATTAGTGTGTGTAGTAGTGTGTGTGTGCTGGTGTGTGTAGTAGTGTGTGTGCTGGTGTGTGTAGTAGTGTGTGTAGTAGTGTGTGTAGTAGTGTGTGTAGTAGTGTGTGTAGTAGTGTGTGTAGTAGTGTGTGTATTAGTGTGTGTAGTAGTGTGTGTGCTGGTGTGTGTAGTAGTGTGTGTGCTGGTGTGTGTAGTAGTGTGTGTAGTAGTGTGTGTAGTAGTGTGTGTAGTAGTGTGTGTAGTAGTGTGTGTAGTACAGTGATGCCACAGATTACTTGTAAAAGTAATCCGATTACTGATTACTGATTACTCCTTTAAAAAGTAATCCAAGTTACTTTACTGATTACTTGATTATCAGAGTAACTTAGTTACTTTGAAAGTAACTAGGTTACGAAGTCGTCGTCGTTCCCCCAACCGTTTTTTTTTAAACGCTTTATTGAAAGTGCATAAATTGTTTTTAACTTGTTTCTCTGCACATAACGTAAATTGTTAAACTAGTGCTTCAGCTTCTGTACCATCAAGTATGGTAAAGCAACAGTCTATGATGCTCACAGCATTAGAGCAGCCAGCCAGTGGTTTTACAAAACCAGTGTATCCATTCACATCTAACAAATGCAGGCTGAACTATTCAATTATATCAACTGTAACTATTAAATTGTTTTTATAAATGTCTCTCTATAAACATACAATCAGTCTCTCTTTAACATGTAAATTAACTGTAAATCTGGCAAATAAGAGCTTTTGCTCTGCCACCATCAAATATACATTAATCAAAAGGGAAAGAAACAATCTCTCTCTTTTGCTGTTTGGCTGGCCTCCGAGTCCTCCTGTACCTACTAGTCGAAGCGTCGGCTAGTGTTGTGATTCCAGATGCTTTCAATGCAATTGGATGTGCTGTTTTTAGCGGTAGACAGTATTTTGTTTCCTCCGCATATGAACGTGAAGTAGTGACTGAGGCCCCGTTTAGACGAGCGTTTTTGGGATGGAAGTCTGAACAGAAACTCACTTTTAATTTTGCCAAGCGTTTTGGGGTGGAATTCTCCGACGACGGAGCCCTGCTGTCACACGATTGGCGCATATGTCACATGACGTGCTGTGAAGACCCGCCCTACTCTGCCTCTGATTCGCAGACTGTGGATGGGGAATGTGATTGTACCAAAGCAGAGTCACTCACAGACAGAG
>NC_140166.1:150052665-150157450 GCF_963971535.1 Notolepis coatsorum | reverse complement strand
TGATATGACAACCTTCTCATAACAAAAAGGTTTTTCAATGTTTTAAATGTTAAGAAAAACGTACTTCCTGACTGACGTGAGTGAATTGAAAGTGAACAGAGGACAACCCTGATACACACCATGTGTTGTTATTACCGCACAGTAAACACGTGATAATGCTGAGTGAGTGAGCAGGAGAGGAGTGCAGGGTTCTCACAGACATTGCAAAATGAAATTCAAGGACTTTCAAGTCAAGTATTGACTTACTAGTACCATACTGTCTTTATACCTGTATCACTGTACATTTAATACTACAACTCTGTATGTACATCTGATTAGCACTATTACTCAGTAGTACTAATGTATATATGTTATACCCAGTTTAATCACCTGTACATTGTATATTACACTTTACTGTTACATTTGCACTGGTTGGATGCCAAACTTCTTTTCATTGTACTGTACTTGTGCTGTATGACAATATATTTGAATCTAATATAATCTAATCTGATCTCAATTCACGTCACCGCCGTCTTTGATCGAGACGAAGCTGGGGTGAGAAAACTAGGAGACCTGTCGACTCCCATGCAGGGTTCCCACAGACATTGCAAAATAAAATTCAAGGACTTTCAAGTACTTTCCTAAGCACTATTTTTCATTTTAAAAGGGCATTTAAAAGGATACAATTGACTTTTAAATGCAGTTTCTTTATAGAAAATGTTTAAATGTATGACCAATTTCCAACAACTAGTTATCATGGATGAACAAAACGTTCAATGCGATGGTTGATTTGAATTTCAAGGACTTTTTACATCAACTTGTTAAAAAATTGGCTGTTTTCAAGGAATTCCAGGCCTTGACCTTTTTTTCTAATTTTTTTTTAAACACTTCAAGGACCTTGTGCGAACCCTGTCCCACGTTATGACTGCTAAGAATTGTATTAAAAAACAGCTCTTCTAGCATCAGAATGACAAAGATGACAAGATGGTTTTCAGACTCATCATGCGGCTGAATGTTAGTTGGTATCCGTTATTCACTTGATTGTCGTGACGGCATTTCAATGAGCAGATGACTCCTTCACAGCAACACGTCACACGAGGGCCGTTCAAAAACAATCCAAGTCACGTCATAATTAGGGATGCACTGATCCGATATTGATATCAGCCCCGGTATGACTAAAATAGCTGGATCGGGTATCGGGAAAAGAATATATATATATATCGATTTATTTTTATATATATATATATATATATATATTAGTGCTGTCAGGCGATTAAACAAATTAATCTAATTAATTACAGGATTTGTAATTAATTAATCTAATTAATCGCATTTTAATCGCATAACCATTTTATGCCTGATATTCTATATTCTATAATCATATTTCAAATTGCATGTGTCCGGATGGCAGAATTCAGTACTGTATCTACAAAACCTTCTGTTTAATCATCTTCCATCTATTAATTTGCTTAGATTTTTCAGGTCTGGTTAATTTGAGCATAGTGTTATTCACAGTCAAAGATAAAAAAATAATTATTGATATTCTCATTTGGTTCATTACAATTTACTAACAGACACAGTATTTCTGACACTGGGAATACATTCCCTGAGATCCATAGATGTCCCTAGAATCAGATACTAAGAACATGCAAATGGACCATTTAAAAAAAGTCTGTAAATGTGTATTCTACGTTCTTATGGAATGAATGAGATAAAACAAAAGCTATAAAAAAAAAAAAAAAAAAAAAAATGTAATTAATTTTGAGTTAATTTTCATAACGCGATAATTTGCTGTGTAATTAATTAATCTAATTAACACGATAAACTGACAGCCCTAATATATATATTAATTAATAATTCAGTACATTTATATCTATGTGTTAATATGTTACATTTAGTTTCACTAAGTTAAGAAAGTAATGTTTTAAGTCAAGCCTGATGTTGCCTTGCACAAAAGAATGATCCCAGTCTCTTCCACACAGTGAGGCATACAGTTTATTAATTGAACAATGGGTATCGGATCGGTACTCGGTATCGGCCGATACCCAAAGCCCAGGTATCGGTATCGCCGTCGGGACTGAACAAGTTGGATCGGTGCCTCCCTAGTCATAATGACGCCTGTCGTTACATTAGTGTGTCCTGTCTGTTGTTTTGACTTCTTCGTTTCGTGAAGTGGGATTTTTATAGCAACGTTTTTAAAGGAACAGAAAGGTAGATACTAATTCCATCTCTGTGCCTTCAGTGGAATAATAATAATAATAATAATAATAATAATAATAATTAATTGCATTTATATAGCGCTTTTCTAGACACTCTTACTCTTTACAATGTAGGGTGGAAATTGCCTCCTTCACCACCACTGTGTAGCACCCAACCTTGGGCTACAGGCTCAATGGCTGCCATACTGGTACTTCTTGTACGCTGTGACCTGCTGGGGCAGCAGACTGAGAGCAGGGGACACAACCAGGCTGGATAAGCTGGTCAGGAAGGCCAGTAGCGTGGTTGGGGTGGAGCTGGACTCCCTAGCGAGGGTGGCGGAGAGGAGGAACCTTGCTAAGCTCCAGGCCATCAGGGAAAACCCCTCCCACCCACTATACACAGACTTGGCTGATAGGAGGAGCATGTTCAGTGCTAGGCTCACACTACCCAAATGCAGCACTGAACGGCACAGGAAGTCCTTCATTCCAACAGCCATCAGACTATACAATGCATCACTGTGCCTCACTGAATCACTGAGCACAGAGTGGCAGTTACCATCTTCCTGGACTTTTTGAAACAGCACTGTGCAATACTACACCTACTGTAGACCTCAGTATATTTTTACTGTATTTATTTACTGTATATTTTATTCCATTTTTATTCTATTTTACTCTACTCTTATCCTATTGATTTGTTTTATTATTCTTATTATTCTTATGTTTAAATGTTGAGCGATTTGCAGTGTCAAATTTCCCACGGGATAATAAAAGTATTTCTATTCTATTCTATTCTATTCTATTCTATTCTATTCTATTCTATTCTATACACACTGGCACCAGGCCCACATCACACTACACAATGGCTGAACGGCTCAAGAGACAGGGATTGATATCAGTCAATTAAGACGAAAAAAGAAAAGCTATCCGGCTGCAAGCTAGCCTAGCTTAGCACAAATGAATGGTAAGCGGATCAGGTAGCCTAGGTTAAAATGCCAGGAGAGGTGTTTTTGGCCAACAGCTACTAGTAGGCTAGCTGATCCATATCGGCTCCCATTGATTTGTGCCGAGCTCGGCTATAGCCTGTAGCCGGATAGATTTCTACTGAACGCACAGAGGGGACATTGGTATCTATCTTCTTGTGTGGGAATGAGGCGTATGAGGCGTGTGCGTGTGTACAGTATGTGTGTGTGTGTAAAAGGTGTACTGTACCTGGTTCCTGCTCTCACTCTCTCTGATCTTGGTCTGCAGAGAGTGGACCTGGCCCTGGGCCTTCTGGAGCTCACTGACGCACTGACCTGCAGCGCTCTCATACTGAGTCAGCTGACCCTGCTGCTCACCAATCAGCCTCTACAGAGAGAGAGAGAGAGAGAGAGAGAGAGAGAGAGAGAGAGAGAGAGAGAGAGAGAGAGAATCATGTTAGTATAATTCAATAACACATACACAAACACATGAAGAACCGTGTTGGTGAGATTCCATAACTCTGCTACTATGCTAAGTTTAAAACATACATTATGTAACTGCTTTTACGATCCCCAATATCCCTGAGTATGTCGCATAGCTAAACTTATAAATGGCAAAAGGAGTATGAGGAGGGACATTCTCAGGTACAAATGTTTGAATTTAAGTGGGTGATTTTTCGGTCTGTCTAATTGATCAGGTCATCCTGGTCATCTGTAACCACAGTGCCTTACTACTAGGGTGACCAGATGCAAAAAGTCCAAAAGCAGGACATCAGTAAGATTTTGGTGGGACAAAGTGGGACAGATAGATAATGTAATTTTTTTTATTAGAATAACATGGTCTTCACCGAGACCAATTATTTTTTTTTGCTTCAAAAAGAGGGACATCCTCTCAATACGTGGGACGTTCGGTCAAATGGTGGGACAGTACAACCAAAAGGGAGACACCTGGTCACCCTACTTACTACGGTATCTCATGGTTGCATCTCTCTCTAGTTGTTAAAGGAACACGCCAACATTTGGGGAAATGTTATCGCTTACCGTCTTATCCAGAGTCAGACAAGAGGATTGATACCAATTTCAATTTCCTCTCTGTGCTTTCAATAGAAAAGCTATATCCGGCTGTAAACTAGCCTAGCTTAGCACACATTAATGGAAGCGGATACGGACCAGCTAGCCTAAAAAACACCTCTCCCAGAGTTTTAAGCTGTAGGCTAGTGGTCCGTATGGAGCTTGGTAAGCACATGTCCCATAATGTTGGCGACGGTGTGTTCCTTCAACCCTTTCACTGCCACACTACAGGTTAACCCTTTACTATCACACTACTGTGATAGCAAAGGGTTAACCTTCTGTAGTGTGGCAGTGAAAGGGTTAACCTGCTGTTGTGTGGCAGTGAAAGGGTTAACCTTCTGTGTATTGTCGCAGTGAAAGGGTTAACCTTTTGGTAGTGCGGTAGTGAAAGGGTTAAGAGCAGAAAGGTCTCTCACTGCAAACTTCAGCCATAGAGACTTCCAGGACCAGATGGGGGAGCTCTATAACTCTGCAGAATATGAGGGCGGCTACGAATGCGGAGACGCTGGGCTCGCCTGTTCGAGCCCAGCGCTCCACATTGCTTTCAGTTTAGCTGGTCGTTCATACTAATACACATTGGCCGTATTAGGGGGTGGGAAACTGATGGGTGGGGATCGGGCGTTGTGGACAGCGACTCCTACAGGTCAGTTGGTGCGCGTGCGCAGTAGAATCAGGAAGTGTCGGGGGCAGCGTGAGCCTCCCACGTGTTACTCCTCGCCACTGAGAGATCGAGCTGCGCAGGTGAAAAGATGCGACTGCTGTTACCTCAAGTACCGGAGGGGACTTGTGCTATGTATGACTTAGTCCACATTGCAGCCGGCTTGTGGGAGGCAAGAAACAGCGTTCGTGACAGGGGAGGGTTGAATTGGATGATACGAAATTGGGATGGGAGAAAATATAGAAAATGGGAGAAAAAGTGGATCAAAAAACAAACAAAAAAACTCTGCAGAATATGAATGTCTTCTCTCAGAACTAGGGGGGTGTAGACTCAGAACTAGGGGGGTGTAGACTCAGAACTAGGGGGGTGTAGACTCAGAACTAGGGGGGTGTAGAGACTCAGAACTAGGGGGGTGTAGACTCAGAACTAGGGGGGTGTAGAGACTCAGAACTAGGGGGGTGTAGAGACTCAGAACTAGGGGGGTGTAGAGACTCAGAACTAGGGGGGTGTAGAGACTCAGAACTAGGGGGGTGTAGAGACTCAGAACTAGGGGGGGGGTGTAGAGACTCAGAACTAGGGGGGTGTAGAGACTCAGAACTAGGGGGGTGTAGAGAGAGACTCAGAACTAGGGGGGTGTAGAGACTCAGAACTAGGGGGGTGTAGAGACTCAGAACTAGGGGGGTGTAGAGACTCAGAACTAGGGGGGTGTAGACTCAGAACTAGGGGGGTGTAGAGACTCAGAACTAGGGGGGGGGGTGTAGAGACTCAGAACTAGGGGGGTGTAGAGACTCAGAACTAGGGGGGTGTAGAGACTCAGAACTAGGGGGGGGGGTGTAGAGACTCAGAACTAGGGGGGTGTAGAGACTCAGAACTAGGGGGTGTAGAGACTCAGAACTAGGGGGGTGTAGAGACTCAGAACTAGGGGGTGTAGAGACTCAGAACTAGGGGGGTGTAGAGACTCAGAACTAGGGGGGGTGTAGAGACTCAGAACTAGGGGGGTGTAGAGACTCAGAACTAGGGGGGTGTAGAGACTCAGAACTAGGGGGGTGTAGAGACTCAGAACTAGGGGGGTGTAGAGACTCAGAACTAGGGGGGGGGTGTAGAGACTCAGAACTAGGGGGGTGTAGAGACTCAGAACTAGGGGGGTGTAGAGACTCAGAACTAGGGGGGTGTAGACTCAGAACTAGGGGGGTGTAGAGACTCAGAACTAGGGGGGGGGTGTAGAGACTCAGAACTAGGGGGGTGTAGAGACTCAGAACTAGGGGGTGTAGAGACTCAGAACTAGGGGGGGGGTGTAGAGACTCAGAACTAGGGGGGTGTAGAGACTCAGAACTAGGGGGTGTAGAGACTCAGAACTAGGGGGGTGTAGAGACTCAGAACTAGGGGGTGTAGAGACGCAGAACTAGGGGGGTGTAGAGACTCAGAACTAGGGGGGGTGTAGAGACTCAGAACTAGGGGGGTGTAGAGACTCAGAACTAGGGGGGTGTAGAGACTCAGAACTAGGGGGGTGTAGAGACTCAGAACTAGGGGGGTGTAGAGACTCAGAACTAGGGGGGGGGGTGTAGAGACTCAGAACTAGGGGGGTGTAGAGACTCAGAACTAGGGGGGTGTAGAGACTCAGAACTAGGGGGGTGTAGAGACTCAGAACTAGGGGGGGGTAGAGACTCAGAACTAGGGGGGGGGGGGGGGTAGAGACTCAGAACTAGGGGGGTGTAGAGACTCAGACTCATCAAGATAAGAAGATGATTGAGTTGGAGTCACCCCCTCCAGAGGCTTGAGAGATGGCCACAAAAAACACCAACGAAGAAGAATAGGCTCAACATCCCAATACACACCCCCCCCCTCTCGTACCCCAAACAATCCCAACTTCACCCTCTTGCCCCTCCTGTCCTCCAAAGTAGGGTATCTTTCTCTCTCTCTCCCCCCCTCTCTCTCTATTCTGCAGAGCTCTATAGAATTCTATGGTTTAAAACTTGACAACGTAAACATTCTAAAATAGACCCAAGTGTATTTCCTGCTGCTGTGTTTCCTCACAGGAAACCAACTTGGGTCCAAAAAGCTGTTCCCTGTTCCAACGCAATGGAAAGTGATGATGATGATGTGAGTTCAGAGTCCTCCGCTCGCTGCTGGATGACTTCCTGAGGAAGTGCCCGTTACCACGGCAGCGTGCCGTTCACTTCCTTGTTTTTGTTTGTACAGATGTAGGTACTGATATCATGCCACCGAGCCATTCAAGGGCTCTGTTAATAGTGTATGCAGTCGATTCAAGCGACGTTGTACTTTTGTACTTATTTTATGCCTGCACGTTTACATTGCACTACTTTCATTGTCTTTTATGCCTATTCTTATGTCTGCAATTTATGCATTGTTTTTTATTCTGTCAATTTGTGTGCTGATTTTATGCTATATAGTTATTAATATTTATTGTTATATTGTAGAAATGTGTGCATTGAAATGTCTGTAAAGTCTCGACGACATTAAAAATGAGGGTGACCTCTGACCTCAATTGTCTTTGAGAATAAATAAAGGTTGATGATGATGATGATGATTCACAAGCTCCGTAAAAAAATGGGGCCCTAGCATTTCATAGTATTAGAGTAACCGAATTATGTGAGATTAGAGACAATAGAGCAGGTTTTGGCGCAATGAGCAGTCGGCGTGTTTTTTTTACGACATAATATAGGTGAGGCTATCACTTATTAAACAGCTGACTAGATGTTTAACAGAAAATCGGTGATAAAAAAATTTAAAATAGAGATTTGTCTCGCTGTCTCTCTCTCTCTCTCTCTCTCCACAGACAGCCGCTCTCTCCCCCGGAGAGACCTGTTGCTCTAGCACCTGGTCTCCATCCATAATGAGATGTGAAGTCATCATTAGCCTGAGTACACACAGTGCACTCCGGCCAAACAGTGACCACCTGCCGCTCTCAGCGCAGGAAATGAGGAAACTGATGCTCTGAAAGGGTGAATTGATAATGTGGGGAGAAAAAGGCCAGAGAATTAATTCACTACAAGGCGGTGCCGTCCTTCACATGATCCTGCTTCACGAGACTCACTGGGCCGTACGTTCACCAGGTCACTAATCAGAAAGTGATGAATCAACTACTAGGCTTCGCGGTTAGCAGCATGGTTCATGTGAGAAAGGGTCATTGTCCAGAACAGTGTTTCTCCTATTAGGGATGGGTACCGAATCCGGTACTTATTTTAAGGGTACCAGCCGACTCACGTCGGTACTACTGAGTGCCGATTCACGTGAGAGCCACCGGTGCTACATTTCGGTAAAAAGCGGTCACAAGTGTGGTTACACTTTACGACAACACTCGCTGCAATATTGTATATATATATATTAACTAATTGTTCTAAATAAATAATAATAAATTATTTGAAGTTTGGACTAAAGTACTGAAAAAAGGTACCGTTGGGTAATGGTATCGATTCACAGGTACCGGTAACGGTTCAAATGTGAACGGTACCCATCCCTATATATAATAGACTGTATGTAATAGCAGTGTTTTCCCATGATCTCGCCGTCTCTGTCTGCTGTACTGAGAGCCTTTTCATACGAGGGGAGATTCAGTCAAATCATTAACATGACAAAGGGAACTTATGAAGCTGGATCGGGGGGGCTGAGCAAACCCCGGTGTGCCCCTGGAAACAGTTGCCATGGCTACCAAAGTGTTGCTAGGATAGAGATGAGCAGCTCGGCAGTGAGCTCTCTCACAGAGGCTAATCAAGAGAGCGTCCTGTCTGTGTTGGTGGCCGCGAGCGAGGGTGCTAAAAGGAGACGAGACGAGAGACAGCCATTCGGAACAGACGTGACCTTGTTTCATTCTCTATGAATGGTAGGCACACAAAGCGGGTTGACAGTTCGAGTCATAAACTGTCATCTATACCAAAAATGTGTTTTGAACTTGTCTCGTGAACCCATAGAACAGGTAAATAAAGTAAAATTACTGGGCATAATAATTGATAGCCAGCTGTCATGGGCAGAACACATTGATACCATAGTGAAGAAGATGTGGGGTAGTGGTATCTCCATGGTGAGGAAATGTATTTATTTTATTTTTTTAATCCACTTTTTCTCCTCTTTCTATTTTTCTCCCATCCCAATTTCACTGTGCCAATTCTCCCCTCCCCTGTCTTGAATGTTGCTCGCATATGCCCCCCACTGGCCGGTTGTAGGGAGGATAGAAGCCTTGCATCACGTGTCCCCTCCGATACACGAGGAGGCAGCCCGTCACATCTTTTCACCTGCCAGCGCGGACTCTCATTGGCGAGGTGTAACGTGTGGGAGGCTCACACTACCCCCGCCATTTCCTGTCTCTGCTGTGCAGGCGTCCCCCAACCGACCTGTAGGAGTCGCTGTCCACAACGTCCAGATTACCACCCATCAACTTCCACCCGCTAACTCTGCCAATTGAGTTAGTATGACGGCCGGCCCAAGCCGGAGGCAACACCGACAGCCGGATCCGAACCCGGTGTCTCTTGCGTTGGTGACGAGCGCAATGTCTGCTGCGCCAACCCAGCCGCCCCAGGAAATGTCTTTCTTATGTCCCTACATACATTGTGGGACAGGTGGCGAAATCTTACATTTTATGTCACCTGGATTATTGTGCACCAGTATGGTCCTCTGCATCCAAAGGTCAACTAAAGAAATTGCAAACTGCCCAGAACAGAGCTGCAAGGTTAGTCTTACATTGTTCCATGAGAACAAACACTATCAGTATGCACCGTCAACTCTCATTAACGGTTAAGAATAGGCTGGTTTTCGACACGGTTACATTTTTCAGGAACACTGTCTTTTCGTCTCAACCTGTTTTCTTATACAAACAAATTGTCAGATGCAGTCAGGTTCATTCTTATTTTACTAGGTCAGCCGATGATGGACAGATTTTGTTACCACGTCCAAAATCAAAAGCTTTAAAGAGGACGGTTGTTTATCGTGCCATCAATCATTGGAATAACTGCCCACTGAACATAAGTAAATTGAATAGCAAAGTATTGTCTTTCAAATACCACCTGAGAATGCACTACTTAAATATGTGAGCAAAATATTCTGATGTTTATAATGATGTCTACAATGTTTTACTGTTTTTAGATTATCATTGTTAATTAAGTGAATTGTGATTGTCATATATATCTCATGTATTGTTATGTTTTATGTTTTTTGTTGTCTTTCTGTGTGGACCCCAGGAAGACTAGCTCGCCACTTAGGTGGCAGCTAATGGGGATCCTTTTAACAATAAACAAGAATAAACAAAGCGGTGGATTGGTTGTCGGAGCTCATACTTAGGAGAAAGATCGATCAGTGTTTTCCAGCGCTTTCAATGCTGCGTTGTCCGACACAACTTCCTGAGATAACATGATTCTCCAGCGGGAATAAATTGGTGTGTAAATTCAGGAAACAAACTAAAAGGAGAAAGACTTTTCTCCCAACTCCCTCATTTTAAACTGGAAAAACAGCCGAGCGAATTATCAATCATAGACCTCCAGGCCACACCCTCTCAAGGTGGAAGGTTCTCCAGCACCCGGCCAGCTAGCTACCTGCTGGAAGCTAACAGGTCCACACAGGACATAGTCATCCGGCCAGTTAGCTACCTGCTGGAAGCTAACAGGTCCACACAGGACATAGTCATCCAGCTAGCTACCTGCTGGAAGCTAACAGGTCCACACAGGACATAGTCATCCGGCCAGTTAGCTACCTGCTGGAAGCTAACAGGTCCACACAGGACATAGTCATCCAGTTAGCTACCTGCTGGAAGCTAACAGGTCCACACAGGACATAGTCATCCGGCCAGTTAGCTACCTGCTGGAAGCTAACAGGTCCACACAGGACATAGTCATCCAGTTAGCTACCTGCTGGAAGCTAACAGGTCCACACAGGACATAGTCATCCAGCTAGCTACCTGCTGGAAGCTAACAGGTCCACACAGGACATAGTCATCCAGCTAGCTACCTGCTGGAAGCGAAACGGCCCACACAGGACATAGTCGTCCAGCCACTGCTCCTCCATCTCAGCCAGCTCCGCCTGGAGCTCGTCCTTGGCGGTAGGGGTCACCACATCCGGCACGGTGTGGTGGTGGTGGTGGGGGTACAGCTCGCACATCCTAACCCCACCGTAGGGGGTCCCGAGAGGGACGGGCAGGGACAGGGAGAGCTGGCCCGGGTCCAGTTTGAGTTTGACCAGGACAGGGAGTCTACTGCCTTGTCGGATCTTCACAGGCTTGTACTCCCAGCCCCTCATCAGACTCAGGACCAACTCCACCCCGGAGAGGGAGCTCTCGCTCGGGGGATTGTCCCACAGAGAGTCCCCCCTCGGCAGAGCCTCGCCTGGGTCTTTCTCCCCCGCCGCAGTGCCGTCGTCTCCCACTTCCTCCCTCTCCGGGTGGGGGGCGGCGGCGGTGGAGAGGCGAGCGGCGTCCACGTCTAAAGACTCCATGGACACGGCAGGGCTGGCGCTCGTCCTCTCACAGAGGGTCCTGTCGCTGTCCGGCCCGGCCGAGGGAGACTCGGAGGGCACAGGGGTGGTGGTCTCCGACCCCCCGGAGGTGGCGGAGGAGGCCTCGCCCCCTGTGACGCTAGCCGAGTAGCGGGTGGACGGCCCACAGGAGGTGCTCCGCTGGCCCACCTTGCGGGGCACCTTACACACCGCCTCGTAGTCCGAATCGTTAACACGGAGGACCGCGCACCCCCTGCAACGCCTCGGCTTCTGCCCCCCCGAGAGGGAATCCGATCCTGGGCACTGGTGGTGGTGGTGATGATGATGGGGTTGGTGGTGTTGGGGGTCCAGCACAGGGTCCTCCTGATCGGCCCAGGACTCATACAGGGAGTAGGTCAGGTCGTCCTGGATCATCTCAGAGTACCGAGCCACCTGGAGAGAGGAGAGATCCACGACCGGGGGAGAATCCTCAGAAGCCCCCCTGCCCTCCGTCAGCAGCACCGTCTCCGCGCCGGAGCCAGGAGAGAGGGCAACGACGACGCCGACGTTACCGCCGCCGTCCCCCGCGTCGTTGTGTCTACGATACAGGCCGCACACGCACTGCCGCAGGCGGTCCTTCTCCGACAGCAGCTTGTGCAGCCGCTCCAGGGACAGCGCCTCCACGCGGGCGATCACCGTGTCGAAGCGGTACATGCGGTCCAGCATGAAGGTGCACTTGGAGCAGGCGAACTCCCCGCGGCCGTCGCGGGCGAGCTCGTGGCCCAGGGCGTGGGACAGCAGCACCTGCAGGTTGAGCTTGGAGGTCGGGTGGAAGATCCAGCGCCGCTGGTTGCCGCAGAGCTCGCGGGCGCAGATACGGCACACCTCCTTCATCTTCACCACCACGTCCAGCATCACGAAGGGGAGGGGGGGGGTCTCGTCTTGAGAGTACGATTTATTCACCAGGTCGGAGCTTTGTTGTTCTCAGGGGTCTTTATTCGAGTTGGCAGGTGTGATGGACTGAGCAAACTGGCCTTCTAATCCAAAATGCAAAAACGGTTAAATAATCTGGTGTTAACGTCACAGGGGGGGGGGGGGGGGGGTTATGGTCTTGAAGCTTGATTCAGGTTATCAGAGCTTTTCTTATTGGAGGTGTATTCAGGTGAGGCTAAGGAGTGGTTGATGGAGTAGAGTGTCTCCGGTTAAGCATGATTTGGTCTCTAATAGCAACAGCAGCTCATTCAATGGGTTCTCCACCAACAAGGAAGTCAGATGAATAAATAAATTGTTCATCATACACTGAATAATAGTGATGTTATGTGAGTTAGTGTGCCTTTTATAATGTGGTTATTACATCCACATTATTATTATGATGGCGATGGGCGGCAGCAGCATCACGTTTTAGTCCAATTCCACTCTCAAAAAAACGCGAGGAAATCATGGCATCCGCGCTGTTGATGTTGGCAGGTGGTGAGGATGTTTATTGATAATCCATCATTAATAAATCGGAGTTGTTATTCCTGCTAATGACGACACAGCATGTTATCTTCTGAACTACATCACCACACGTCTCTGGAATGACAGCACAGCACCGCCTTCTTTAGCCTGTTCCTGCAGCACAGCCCCGTTAGTTATAATCCCGATCCCGACACGAACACGGAATCCACGAGACAGTAAACATATCTTCTCGTCGCGTCCCGTTCACCGGAGAGAGAGGCACCGGTCCCGTTATTATCTACCGCGTCTTTATTAATAGCGGAGGAGCATGCTGATCACGTGTGATCCTCCAGTCGGCACCGAAACACGTTTCCAGGGCTTTAAAAACAACATTGCATTCCATGAACCGGGCAGTGAGAGATGTGGCAGCGACGACACAGGCTGCAGCCTCCCTGGACTGTACCATCCCACGGGGAGCGGGGGTGACACAAGCACACAGCCTCCCTGGACTGTACCATCTCACTGGGGGCGGGGGTGTTTATAATATTGATCCTTCCTTCCTGCTGCACTGACTAAAGCATGGACTGTGCGTGCCGGTGATGTTGTGTAACGAGGAGCGACTAATGTCTAAATATTAGGGATGCTCGATATTGGCTTTTTTACCGATACCGATATTCCGATATTGTCCAACTCTTAATTTCCGATACCGATATCAACCGATATCAACCGATACCGATATATGCAGGGTTTCCCCGTCCAAAAAACTGAATAATTTCAGGTAACTAATAATTTCACTGGATATATATATAACAAATATTGTTATTGTTTTTTTTTGTTTTTAAACCGATACCGATATTTTCCGATATCACATTTTACTGCCGATATCGGCCGATAATATCGGTCGGCCGATAATATCGGACATCCCTACTAAATATCTAAATAAGAGGCCAATATTGTGTTGTTCGAATATTTCACTGTCATGTTTTAGGCTGCTCGGTTTGAAATGAATGAATGAATCAATGAATGAATGAATGAATGAATGAATGAATGAATGAATGAATGAATGAAAACTTTATTTAACAGATTGCAGAATGGGTACAATATACAGTACGGCTCAATACACACAATTGTTAAGGGGATGCAGACCAGAGAAAGACTTCCGTCTTGTTTACATCAGGGTCCCCCATTTTCAATTCATAGTGACATTTATGACATAACAACATGACATCATGACATTTATGGCATAGGGACATACATGACATACAGGTATATAGTACTGTTACATTTGTGACATATACGATATGCAATATACAGTACTGTTACCCATAGATCCTAACAGAGATTATATACATATGACTAAAGCATGGACTGTGCCGGTGATGTTGTGTAACGCCGATGTGTCATGTCTAAATTATGTAAACAAGAGGCAAATATTGTGTTGTTTGAATATTTCACTGTCATGTTTTTTAGGCTGCTCGGTTTCTCTATCCAGTGCTGAGGGAAAACAGACTGAGTGCAAATTACTTCAAAGTTCCTTCTGAATTTAAAGCAGCAGTCTGCTACAGTATTTCTTGCAAATGGGCGAGGAGGAGATACCTCCATTGAACTCAACAATGTACCAAAATGTGTAATTATATAGCATATGGCAGATTAGCCTGTATATTCAATACTCAATTATTCAATAGTCAACCTAATTTACTACATTTAATTATTCATGACAGAACTGTGCAACGTCCTAATATGCATACTGCTGGGAGACCATCACCCCCTGGTCAGTAACTTCACCATATTAATTTATATGCATGTTCTTATAATATAACATGTCCTCCTCAACTTAAAGTTTCAGCTGTGGCTAACTAGCTGGAGCTAATATGAGGAACAGCATGGATTGTACTAAGAAAGGACTCGTCGTTGGTAAGTATATATAAAAAAAAAAGCTGAACTATGTTTTTGAGGTTAAGGTAAGGGTTAGGTTAATACAATTAAATAAAAACGACAAGAGACAATCTAATATAGATGTATGGACAGGAGTTCTGCGTAGAGGCCGCTCATTATACATTTACATTTACATTTAGTCATTTAGCTGACGCTTTTATCCAAAGCGACTTACAAGTTCTGTACGACAAGCCATCAGGAAGAGCACAACTCTATCAGCTGAGTAACAATGTTCATCAAAGTGTTGAGTGCTACAGTGTAGGTTAGTTTATTAGGACAAGTGCATGACAGTATGGTTAGTTAGGGTTAGATTTTTTATTTTTATTTTTTTTAATTCAGATAATGGTTGAAGAAGTGAGTCTTTAGTCGACGGCGAAAGATTGGACGTGTTTCGGCTGTCCTAACTGGGGTGGGTAGTTCATTCCACCATTGTGGGGCAAGGACTGAGAATAGGCGACTTCTCTTTGATGACCCTCCCGGAGCTTGGATAGGAGTAGGTCTGAGGCGGCCAGAAGATGCAGAGCGTAGGGGTCTTGAGGGTGTGTAGTTAGAGACCATTGACCGGAGGTAGGCGGGAGCAGTTCCCTTTGCCGCACGGTATGCTAGGTCAAGGGCCTTGAAGCGGATTCGTGCAGCAATGGGGAGCCAGTGCAGGTCCCTAAGAAGTGGGGTGACATGGGCCGACTTCGGTAGGTTTGAGATCAGGCGGGCCGCTGCGTTCTGAATGAGTTGAAGAGGCTTAGTGGCAGTGGCCGGGAGGCCAGCGAGCAGTGCGTTGCAGTAGTCGAGGTGGGAGATGACTGTTGATTGGACGAGGAGTTGGGTGGCTTCTTTTGTCAGGAAGGGGCGTATCCTTCTGACGTTGCTCAGGAGGAATCGGCAGGTTCTGGTTGTCGCTGCGATGTGAGCAGAGAAGTTCAACTGGTCGTCGAGGACAACACCAAGGTTCTTGGCGGTCGGGGACGCGGTCACAGCTGCATTCTCGACTGTGATGGAAAGGTCGGTCAGGGGGGAGGATTTGGCCGGCAGGTGGAGCAATTCTGTTTTGCTTAGGTTCAGTTTGAGGTGGTTGGTCGTCATCCAGGCGGAGATGTCGGACAGACAGGCCGAGATCCGCTCAGAGACGTGGATATCTGAGGGAGGGAAGGAGAGGAAGAGTTGAGTATCGTCGGCATAACAGTGGTAGGAGAAGCCATGAGACGTGATAATGTTACCCAGTGATTTAGTGTAGAGGGAGAAGAGAAGGGGTCCTAAAACCGAGCCCTGGGGGACACCCGTCCGCAGGGGGCGGGTGGCCGACAGGGTCCCTCTCCATGACACTTGGTAGGAGCGGTCATTGAGGTATGATGACAACCATGTCAGCGCAGAGCCAGCCACTCCCATTCCTGCGAGGGCCGCGAGGAGGATCTGGTGGTTGACTGTGTCGAAGGCTGCAGATAGATCTAGGAGAATCAGGACAGAGGAGAGGCCTTTCGCTTTTGCTAAGTGAAGTGCCTCTGTGACCGCAATGAGGGCTGTCTCTGTGGAGTGACCAGTCCTGAAGCCTGACTGATTAGGGTCTAGGAGGTCATTCTGTAAGAGATAAGCAGTAAGTTGGTTGGATACAGCACGTTCAAGTGTTTTAGAAAGGAAGGAGAGAAGAGAGACAGGACGGTAGTTGCCTATGACGGTAGGGTTCAGGGATGTTTTTTTTATGAGGGGCGTGACTCTGGCTTGTTTTAGGGAGGTGGGGACCACCCCCGAGTTGAGTGAGGAGTTGATGGTTGCAGTTAGGAATGGGAGGATGTCTGGTGCTATGGACTGGAGGAGTGGGGAAGGTAGCCGGTCCAGCTGGCATGTAGTCGGACGGTTCGACGTTACCAGTGTCAGGGTCTCGGCTTCTGTAATGGGAGAGAAAGATGACAGAGTGAAGGATGAGGTTCTCGATTCAGCATTTGGAATGGGTGGGGGTTGGGAGAAGGAGCTGCGGATGTTCTCCACTTTTTCCTCAAAGAAGATCGCAAAGTCTTCGGCAGAGAAAGATGAGGGAGGGGGGGGTGGGGGGGGAGTGAGGAGGGAGGACATGGTAGCATGCAGTTTGCGAAGATTCTTGGCAGAGGCCTCGATCCTATGGTGAAAGAAAGAAGCTTTGGCATTAGTAATGGTTTTGGAGAATGTTAACAAGAGGTTGTGATATGTGTCGATGTCAGCAGTGAGGCGTGACTTTCTATACTTCCTTTCAGCTGCTCTCAGGACCTGTCTTTGTTCTCTCACTGGATCTGTCAGCCATGGACTGGGTGGGGAACGGCGGGCAGGTTTCTCAACGAGGGGACAGAGCTTGTCGAAGGAGGTTGCAAGGGCTGAGAGGAGGGTGGAGGTTGCCATCTCTGTGGAGAGAGCAGAGAAGGTGTCACTCAAAGGTAGAGTGGATAGTATGTCAGAGGAGAGGGTGGAGGGGGATAGGGAGGGCAGGTTGCGTCTGAGTGAGACGGTTTGAGTTGGGGTGAAGACCTTTCGGTTAAGCATGAGAGTTAGTGAGAAGGATATGAAGGAATGGTCAGATACATGTAGGGGAGTTACCGTGGTGTTAATGATGCTGGAGTTACGGGAAAATATGAGATCCAAGGAGTTGCCTGCTTTGTGGGTGGGAGGCATGGCAGTGGGAGTCAGGTCAAATGATTGTAGGAGGGAGACTACTATGACTGACTGAGATGAGTCAGGCAGGTTGAAGTCGCCCAATAGAAGGAGAGGGGTACCATCTTCCGGTAAGGAGCTTAGAAGCATGTCCAGCTCATCTGTGAAGTGATCGAGCGGACCTGGAGGGCGGTAGAGTGTAACAATGGTGAGATTGAAAGGATTAGAGACAGATACTGCATGATATTCAAAAGAGGAGAGTGACAGTGCTGGGAGGGGTGTTACGTTTGTAGTCCATGAAGGAGATGTCATGAGGCCAGTGCCTCCACCCCGCCTGGAAGGTCGAGGTGTGTGAGTGAAGTTATAGTTTGTAGATAATGCTGCAGGTGTTGATGAGTTATTGGGGGTTATCCAGGTCTCAGTTAGAGCCAGGAGCTGCAGATTTTGACTATGGGCGTAGGCAGTAATGAAGTCAGCTTTCTTGACTGCTGATTGACAATTCCATAGGCCTCCCTGTACTGTGACAGGTGTATTAGTGGCTGTAGGAGGGTAGGATAGATTAGCCGGGTTGCTAGCAAACTGCCGTGGGTGGGTTGAGTCTGTTCTGGGGGAGCAGATTGTGGATATGAGACACATTGTGGTGTCAAGAGTGGCAGGGAGGAAGTAGAGAAATAGCAGAGTGGGAGGGAAAGGGAGATTTTTCAGAGTGGAGTGTAAGATAGGATTATGATGTACTTAGCACTGGGTGGATCCCTGGATCCCTCTGCAGAGAACTCCAGGAAAACTCCTCTTTGTCCCTCTTCGTTTCTCGACGCTTCGCTGACGCTAAGCCAGCAGGCCTTTAAATCCCTATCACTAATTAGTGCTTTCTAACACCTGGCCCTTAATGGGTCACTTAAGGAAACAAAATGGCCGCTTTAAACACGCCCCTTAATCAAGTCAGCTGGTCAAGTCAGCAATCAAGTCTCAGTTTAAAGATATTACTAAATGACTTAAAATGTCTTACCCTGATGCAGTGTAAGTCTCTCAGTGAATGAGCTGTCCTTCCACAACAGAATGTAGTACAGAGTGATTCCAGGAGAGGCTGAGGTTCTGCTTTTAAGCAGTGACAGGGCTCTGAGATCACACTCAGTACACAAGTGCTGTCTTTAAGCAGGAAGCAGCTTTTAATGGGTCACTTAAGGAAACAAAATGGCCGCTTTAAACACGCCCCTTAATCAAGTCAGCTGGTCAAGTCAGCAATCAAGTCTCAGTTTAAAGATATTACTAAATGACTTAAAATGTCTTACCCTGATGCAGTGTAAGTCTCTCAGTGAATGAGCTGTCCTTCCACAACAGAATGTAGTACAGATGATGCTGTAGTACACCTGGCTTTTTAAGGGAGTCCCATTCCTTCATACTGGACATGAACTAAGTACTGTAGGTCTAACAACTATTCAGTCACGCTAATTAAGTTCCAACATTGTCTGTGTGCAGAATGAGTTCATGGCTTGGAATTTCCCAGGGGCGCCCCGGTCCTAATCTGGCCTTCACACGCATGTCACACAAAATTAACTAGAGGGGACTAACAGAGGGGTGCCCGCCCCCCCCCCCCCCCCCCCCGGCCCTGAGAGAGAGAGTCACATGGTTCTCCAGACTCTCTCAGAAAACACCAGTAGTAATATTAATCTGGTTCTAATAATAGTAATAGTAATCTGGTTACAACAATAGTAACAGTTAGTAACGTTTATTTTATTTTATTTATTTGACATTCAGTTAAGAAAACACATGCCATGCATCTCAAGCAAAACGTCAAGCAAAGGCACAATAAAGTCATGGACTTATTTCCATTGTGCTCCTCGGTCTCAGACATATAAAAACAATATACAACAAATAGCATCCGTACAAAATATTTACATGGACATGTTCATAAGTTTTCACATTTTCATAGAGCCAGGTTTTGCTGGCTGCTTTGCACTTTTTAGTGCAACATATTCCAGTTTGTCGCTCCCCCAAACCTAAAGGAACATTTACCCATGTTGTTGGTTTTGAACCTAGGCGAGCACAGATCAGTAACATTGGCTCTGGTGAGGTGAGAACGAGTGTCACCACTCCTCTGAAAGTAATCATTGAGGTACTCTGGGGCCCTGTTGTCAAATATGTTATGGACCATACTGAGCTGCAGTTGTACTGTACAGTAATTTGGTTATAACAATAGTAACAGTCATTTGGTTATTAGAATAATAGTAATAGTAATCTGGTTACAACAATAGTAACAGTAATCTGGTTACAACAATAATAGATAGTAGTAGTACAATTAAGTACAGCTCAATGAAAGTATGAAAAAATTTGATGAAAGTAGCCATCCCTATTGGTATTTTATCATCTACATAATTTAATTGAGCAGCAATTAACACAACACAAGAATGCAGTGTCATCTGGTGATGACATCACTGGAGGACATAGTCAAACTCATTCAATAAAAAGTGAATGTGTGCAAAATGGTTTAGAGTTTTGTGAGAGATTATGTGCAAAATATATCTGTATTCCTGTGAATTAAAATAATTGACTCTTTATAACAACAAAATATACATGATCTCACTCCAAAAAAGACCCTTTCAACATAAATTAGTAAACGTGTAGGCCTAACTTTATTGTGGGCTCAATAGCACTGCATTCGTGTGCAAGATCGCAAAAATCATCTGCACAGGTGATGGAAGAGTGATCTGTGCATGTGATGGAAGAGTGATCTCTGCAGGTGATGGAAGAGTGATCTCTGCAGGTAATGGATGAGTGATCTCTGCAGGTGATAGAAGAGTGATATCTGCAGGTGATGGAGGAGTGATCTGTGTAGGTGATGGATGAGTGATCTGTGTAGGTGATGGAGGAGTGATCTGTGTAGGTGATGGAAGAGTGATCTCTGCAGGTGATGGAAGAGTGATCTCTGCAGGTGATGGAGGAGTGATCTGTGTAGGTGATGGAAGAGTGATCTCTGCAGGTGATGGAAGAGTGATCTCTGCAGGTGATGGAGGAGTGATCTGTGTAGGTGATTGAGGAGTGATCTGTGTAGGTGATGGAGGATTGATCTCTGCAGGTGATGGAAGAGTGATCTCTGCAGGTGATGGAAGAGTGATCTCTGCAGGTGATGGAAGAGTGATCTCTGCAGGTGATGGAAGAGTGATCTCTGTAGGTGATGGAAGAGTGATCTCTGTAGGGGATGGAAGAGATGCTCTCTGCAGGTGATGGAAGAGTGATCTGTGCAGGTGATAGAGTGCTCTGCAGGTGATGGAAGAGTGATCTGTGCAGGTGATAGAGTGCTCTGCAAGTGATGGAAGAGTGGCAGATTTGTTATAGTGATGGCAGATATTGAGGGACAGACCTTGATACTGGGTACTGTGTACGGACCAAATATTGACCATCAATTTTTTTTTTGTAGATTTGAAAAGTAAACTTCATAATATTGGACAGTACCCTATAATTATAGAAGGGGATTTTTTAATATTGTTTCAGATGCAACCTCGGATCGCAATAAGCCATCAGCGAGCAGACTGCCCTGTATTAACGGTGAGAGGGATGTGTGCTGCATTAGGCCTTACAGATGTGTGGAGGCTGTTACACCCAATGGACAGAGATGATACTTTCTATTCGGGAGCCCATGAAGTATATTATTATGAATATGAATATGCAATGGGCTTGCACCGCTCTATCTATCCGATCTCATCTCCCGATACTCGCCCGCTCGTGCTCTGCGCTCACAAAATGCGGGGCTTCTATCGATCCCTAGGGTTAAAAAGAAATCCGCCGGCCACAGAGCCTTTGTCTACCGCGCTCCCTACCTGTGGAACAAATTACCTGCCGTCATCAGGGGCGCCTGCTCTGTCGAAGCTTTTAAATCCCTGCTTAAGACCCATCTTTTCTCTCTCTCCTTCAACCTACCCTGATCTCACCTGGTCGGGGACTGACCTTTAGATTAATCTGTCTAGTTTATAATAATAATAATAATAATAATAATAATACTTCGTTTTATATAGCGCCTTTCAGAGGACCCAAGGTCGCTTTACATAAGGGGGGGGGGGGAGATAACAAGTCAACAAACATAGTGGACAGACACAACACATACATAGTTTAGTTAGGAAGTTTATTTTATTTCCCCCCATGTCTGCTCTTTTGCAGCACCACAAACATGGGAACTCTCTAACTCCTCCCCCCCCCCCCCCCCCCTTCCCTCCCCCATCTCTCTGAGTGCCCGTCTCCTAGCGCTGACTAAGGTGATGGATGCCTCGGGGTCTTGGCCAAGATTGCAGTGACTGCTCTACATGCACCACCGAGGCCTTGGATCAGTTACTTACCATCGTCTGTCCGTGGTCCTGTCAACTGATGTGTCAACGCGGTTTCATTGCTGGGTTAAGTACTTCTATTCTATTCACATAATATGCTTACTTCATATATCTACTCCATTCACATATATGCTTACCACTTGTATCTATTGCTATGTCCGCCCACTACAATCACATGAGCTGTCTAACGCCTGTCCCGTCTCCCTGTCCCCCTGTGAGTTGCTGTCCTGGAGTGCTGACCGGAGTGTCGGACGTCCCGTGATGAAGGCCGGGAGGATGCGACCCCCTCTGCGTGCCCTCCTGTCTCCGGAGGTCTCGTAGTGGTGACCGGAGTGCCGGACGTCCCGCGATGATGTCGGGGAGTTCGCAACCCTCTCTGCGCCGCCCCCTATCTCCCTGTCTCCGGCTGTCCCTGAGCAATGACCGGAGTGTTGAATGTCCCGTGATTAAGACGGGGAGGACGCGACCCTCTTTGCGCCGCCCCTGTGCCTCAAATAGATTCGCTATCAGCTCTATCTTCAATCTTTCAAAACATTTCAGTTGCTATCGCTATCAGCTCTATCTTTAATCTTTCAAAAATGTTCAGTTGCTATTGCATGCACTCATCTGTGTTTCACTACACACTTGAGTGCATGCTTACCAACTGTTAGTCTGCAACACTACTATCACCGACATCTAAGAAGGGAGATCCCCCCTTGAATGGCCCTTCTAAGGTTTCTCTCCTCCACACTGCCTGTGGAGCATTTTTCCCTATTGTTAGGTTTTAGTGAGTTTTTCCTTACCTTCGAGTGGGGTATGTCTGGGAGTGCTTGCATTCTTTCATTTATTTTCAATTTATTTTCAATTTGTTGGACCTTATGGTGTTCTTGTTCTGTTCTTGACTTATTGTTATGTTTTCTTCTTGACTTGTTTAAAGAAGACCTGTACGGCCCATGGGGACATTAACGTGTGTTGTCGGGCCTTATAAATAAATTTGATTTGATTTGATTTGATTTATGAATAGAATATACTTCTTTCTTATCTCTAAATGCTTACTACCCACCATATTATATTACTATTGGTAATATTCTGTTAACAGATCATGCTATGGTCACACTAGACATGCTCCCATGTCATGATACAACTAGATCACAGCTGTGGAGGTTCAACTCATCATTATTACAGGATGAGGGGTTCAAAGAGGAGCTCAGGGCAGCGTCTATACTTTCCGCAGCCGCATTTCTGGCAAGACGCTCTCTGATTGGCCGACGCCTGTTTCTACACTGGTTAAGCTTAGGCACTCTTTCGAAGTTGGTTAAGGTTAGAGTTTGTCTTAGAGCGTGACGGCAAGTTCTTTCGACGGTTAAGCTTAGGCACTCTTTCGAAGTTGGTTAAGGTTAGAGTTTGTCTTAGAGCATGGCGATAGAACGCCAGGTAGTTTGCAGGCTGTTCGACGCGGAAATGGGCAAAGACACAGCTCGTCACGCGATTGGGCAACAGTGGCCAATCAGAGAGCGTCTGCCAGAAATGCGGCTACGGAAAGTATAGACGCCTCAGGGCACAGATCAGACTATATCTAGAGACTAATGTCCCCACAGCGCCCTCTGCCAGTGTGGCGTGGGAGGCCATGAAGGCCTTTTTAAGAGGCTTTATCATACAATACGCCTCTTATAAAAAGAAGAGGAATGTGGCTAATCTCATTGATCTAGAAATGAGAATTAATGACGTAGAGACCAAAATGAAACAAAATGCATTCGAAGAGACAAGTACAATTCTATACTCTCCAGAGTTTCTCTTACTTCGAACAAGATAAACTGTTTTCGAATCAGGAGACAAAGCAGGAAAGGGATTGGCCAGATACATCAAACAGAAATAATCCAAATCTATTATAGCAGCAGTATGCAATGATAATGGGGAATTGGCAACAAAACCTATAGTGACATAAATGACATATTCAAGAAATGCTATAACAACCTCTACACATCTGAATGCTCTGCCACTGATGGAGAGATAACATAATTTCTTTGTAACGGGCGGAGTGTAATTGTGTAGGTGTAGGATATGTGATGCATAAATGTAGTAATGAGTGCAGTGAATATCTTGTCCAGGTGAGCTTATGTAGCACTACTATTGCTAATGTGTATCTTTTGATTTGCTTGCCTTATTTGCTTGGTTGTGTTGCCGATTTTGTATTGTCTTGTTTTGTTAATAAAATTTATTTATGTATTTGTTAATTGTGTGTGTGTTTGTTTCACTGGAAATAATTGCTATATGTCCAGGTTGTGTGTCAATAAAATACTGATTATAAAAAATAAAATAAAATGTGTCTTTTTCATCTTGACTCACACAACCTCCTGTTACTGTTCCAACACATGTTCGTGAGATCTGTTTAATAGTAAAACACGTCAACACAGCGTGTGTCTCTCTGCGACTCTCCCAAACCCTCCCAAACCCAGAGGCCGTTTCCCAGAAACACCTCGGAAACCCATGAATCTTCACTTTGCTCTTTCATTATCCCTGCAGAGCTGGACTTTCTGTTGACGATTCAACATGTTGAGTTGTGATTTGTTTCCCCCCGGGGCGGGGGGGGGGGGGGGGGGGGCGGCGTAATAACGCGCGCATTCTCTCTGCCGCGCACACACATTTGTCACCCGAGGAGCCGCGGGATTTGACCTCAGCCGACACGTCGCCATAACAGCCCTCTGCCCTAACGAGACGCGCAATCAAATAGCAATTAATCCTAATCAGAGAGGGACGCAGCAAACACTGATGAGGCATCGCTCCCTCTGCTTATTTATACAGAAGCGACAGAAATAGCAAAGAAGTTACAAAAGAGAAGGAGGGAGGGAGAGAGAGAGATGAAGAGAGAGATAGAAAGGAAGGGAAAGGGAGAGAGATAGGAAGACAGAGAGACAGAGGGAGAGAGAGAGAGAAAAAGAGAGGAAGACATAGAGGGAGAGAGAAAGGAAGACAGAGAGACAGGGAGAGAGAGAGAAAATGAGAGAGAGGAAGACAGAGAGACAGAGAGGGAGAGAGAGAGAGGAAGACAGAGAGACAGAGGGAGAGAGAGAGAAAATGAGAGAGGAAGACAGGGAGAGGGAGAGGGGATGGAAGAAAGAAAAAGCTTTGTCTCACTTGCTTTTCTTCTCCTTGGAAACATCTGTGTTTTTGGTTACTGAGATTTTAGTGTTACAACTAAGTAAACAACTACGTCAATATGTGACAAAATATAAAGAGAGAGAGAGAAAGAGAGGGAGAGAGAAAGAGAGTGAGAGAGAAAGAGAGAGGGATGAGGGAGAGAAAGAGGGAGGGAAGAAGAGAGAGAAAGGAGGTTTAGTATATTTTCTAAAATGTCTCACATGCTGGTGTGCCAAGTAAACAGCTTTGTAGCACATCCTCTGATGTGAGTCTCTATGTTTAGCAGCCAGACCGTGATGTGATTGTAATTATAGCCGGAGTCAGAGCTGGCGAAACTCACTGACAATATGTGTGAGCAACACGTCAGAGCATCACACAGCTCATGTTTACCATTCTAATAACATGATGCTGATAGATAGATAGATAGATAGATAGATAGATAGATAGATAGATAGATAGATAGATAGATAGATAGATAGATAGATAGATAGATAGATAGATAGATAGATAGATAGATAGATAGATAGATAGATAGTTGATAGATAGATAGATAGATAGATAGATAGATAGATAGATAGATAGATAGATAGATAGTTGATAGATAGATAGATAGATAGATAGATAGATAGATAGATAGATAGATAGATAGATAGATAGATAGATAGACAGACAGACAGACAGACAGACAGACAGACAGACAGACAGACAGACAGACAGACAGACAGACAGACAGACAGACAGACAGACAGACAGACAGACAGACAGACAGACAGACAGACAGACAGACAGACAGACTGACAGACAGACAGACAGACAGACAGACAGACAGACATTTTCCCTGTGTAACTATTTGTGTGTCTTCCATACTGAATAAGTGTAGTGTACATTACGTTCCACTAGGTGGAGGTATCTGTCTATGGTCTCTGATTCAATATTGAGTGGTACCCAATGCACCCAACACTCCCAGATTCAGTTAACGTCTAACCCACTGACGGGTTGAGGACAGTAATCTGATGAATGTAATTGTAATTCATGACTGTTCGTGACAAACACAAAAATACTGTAATTCTGGTAACGGATACTTTTAAAGGTTGCAGGTAGAAAATGAGGATTTGATTTGAGTCAATTCTTTACTGAATGTGTCGTTGGGGAGCAATGTATAGAAGCCATTCTGGAAGGATTTCCATCATTACATCAGAGACTTGAGTAACCTATGGTTAATCGAACGTTTGTTAAAGAGGACCCATTGTGAAAATAGCCTTTTCCTGTGTTATGTGCATTGTGTGCCTTTTCTGCAGTTCAGCCGTGACAAGAACCCTCCCCTTTGAAACAAGCCATTTTAGTTAGTAAGACCTTGTATGTGTGTGTGTGCGTACAAATAGATCTTGATTAAATGCACATGTACAATACGAAGCTATTCAGCTTACAGTATATAACGTCGTCCAGCCAGTGATTGGTACATTGCTGTCCCTTGGTGTTGTAGAGTGTGCAGGGTCCACCTAACAGAGGACATGGAAGGAGGTGCTCCATGGTCTGGGGCTCTGTGCCACAACCGCATGTGGTTGGGTCCACTAAGATTGTCAAGACTTTTGGTTTATTTAATGTAAGGATCAGATCCATGTAAATGGGTCTAAATAATTTAACAGGTGTTCTGCTTGTGAGCATGCGCAGTTGGCCCAGCTGCCTTTTTAAATGGTGGCTGATTGTCATTCTAACCAGAGCTCTGACAGGATCACATCGCCCGTTGGTAAAGTAACATTATTTAGTAAATTAACTTGGCTATGTCACCTATAAACACAATGTAATGTATCACGTTGGCTGCTGGCTGCTAATGCAGCCTGCCGATAATATCTGCACAAAAAAGATAAGTATGAAATATATCATCACTATATAACTATGGAAAACGAAAATGCAGACATCTGGCACAAACAGCTGTGCGGGGACACAGATGTGTTTGAAACAGTGAGGATGAGAAATGGTCTGATCTTGCTGTAAACAAATCGTTTTTGATTTGCCTTCTTGACTAAGCTATTGTTGTGATGTGTGTAAGTGAGGTGTGTGTCAAGTGTCGTATATTTCTAAATGAAAACATGAATAAATGCAATTGAAATGTACAAGGAAAATGATTAGAAAGACAAATGCTGATTGATAGAAGGGCCATTTAGAGTACACCATGTGAAGTTATCTCTGTGGCCCCAGGCTAAAGAGGTTGAGAGACAATGGCCCCTCACCCGGCCAGCTGGCAGGAAGCGAGGTTGTTTAAAGTAAGTGGTATGAGACAAGGAAGGAGATCATTATCTTAGAAGGAACTAAAACCAAACTCAGAATAACCGTTGAGATCAAAAAAGGTCATATTTACCCTAAGGAAGGAATTTCAGGTTACAACACGGCAGCTGCTGACGAAGACCCAGAGGTCAGAAAGGTGACACAGACTATTTGGAAATCTCCCCTTACACAGTAGAAAGCCACTAGTTACACATTAACTCTAATAGTTAGACTAGACGGTTTTTAGACCTTAAGGATATAGAGAAAACTAATGGCTTTGTCAGAGAGATTAGTTAGATGGCCTTAGAAAACATTGCAACACATATGTAAAGCAAGGACCATTATGTTAAAAGTGAGTCACTGGCTAGACAATAAAGAATTATCTTAGTATTCTAAAATGCAATTACAGAATGGTAAAGAGTTTGTAGATGGAAATAGCTCATGTTTTATTATCTATGCATCAAGAGTAGTCTGTTTCTTATCTAGACTATGTAAACATTTTTGTCACAAGCATGAGGATGTTACTCAGGGAAAAACTAATCCTCTCATCAAGTGAAGTGTCAGCAAAGATTCAAACTGTGAAACCGTGGTCACAGGACCCAAACGGTTGTGTCAGCGAAACATGTGGTCACAGGACACCAGCAGACAAGTTTCTGCTGGAATGTGACCAAAATAAGGCAGGCAGGGACTCGCTCTCTCTCCCCCCCCTCTCTCTCTCTCTCTCTCTCTCTCTCTCCCCCTGATAAAAAGGGCTGATGGCGACGGACAAAGAGACACACACACCCGGTGACGGGAGCGAGGAGACAAGAGAGGATCTCTGGAGAGCCGAACCAAGGAACTCACACCCAGAAGGGACCTGGGGAAGCGCTGACACAGACCCGGACACACACAGGGGACGGACCCCTGAGAGGCGAGCCACACAGAACTGGAGAGAAGAGCCTGAGACTCGCCAAGCCGGCTACTGAAGAGCCGATGACACAGAGAGCCATTGAGACCAGATGACCGAGCCGAGGTTCATAGCGGACTCCGCCGATACGAAATCAAGCACTCCCTGCCTGATCGGCGTGTTGGCCTGGAAACCAAGACAACAACCAGAGAACAGCACCGAGAGACGATTAGATTGAATGAAAGAGACAATTAGATTGAACCAAAGAGACGATGTACTTGTTGATTCCTAAGCTGTGGTATTAATAAAACACCGCAGTTGTATTTTGACCACGTTGTCCGTCTCCCCTCACTTGAACCGAACATCTGAAAATACCTAAACCAATGCAGAGAGAAGGGTGAAATAGAAAACTATACGATCATTTAGATAGAGATGAATGAAGCCAGAAAGATACTTCAATTGGTCCGTGACCCGTGCTACATTCGACCAGAACCGGTTGGAGACGACGGAAAGCTACTTCTGGAAGATGGACCTCGTCGACGCCTCTACGACTGAAATGAGATGATCGTCACCACTTCGACAGGCCAGCAGGACTAGGTAAGTAGTGATGGCGTTTAAGATTGGTAATGGTCGAAGCAGTCTCGCATTTTGGGGTTGCTATTGCATTAGGTAGAAATGAGATGGATCAGGTTATGTTGGTGTTGGAGGAGTACCGGGGTCCAGGTTTCACAACCTGGCTCTGGTCTCAGCCACACACCGGCGCTGCACTTAGGAAGCGTAGGGGTTAGGGGATGTTCAGTTGGGATGCCTATAGTTGGTACAAGGCCAAGTGAGGAGAGGAAATAGATGTCTGTATTTAGTTATATCAGCTTAGGGGATAGGCTAGGGATTAGGTAAAATATTTGAGGGGACCGGCGTAGGAGCAGTAGAACGGAGATTAGTCACAGATAGCGGGAAGTGGGACTGTGCGTGACGTAGTGGTTCATTAAAGGGTAAAGAGGAGTAGTCAGATCTTAAAGAGTAGAATAAGAGAACCGTGGTGAAGTACAGGGGTAGCCTGGTTCCGCGAAGAGAGACAGAGAACAGGGAGATGAGAAGAGGTTAGGGTTCGGGCTAGGATGCTATAGAGGCCACACTTAGAATCGGTACGACGGAGTAATGGACTTTGGAAGACGTTCCATAAGCGAATTACCAATTCTAATCCGACGTCATTTAGGCTCAGATTGGCTAAGGTCGATATCTGAAGAACATCAGCCGCGTGGAGGAATGAGGGAATGTAGAGGAATACAAGCCAACAAGGGGCGCTATTAAAACTCTTCACGGGCTACTATACATGAATGGAGTGGGTTTCTCAGGGGTATAGCAACGCGGACTCAGTAGATATATGAAGCACTTTGGAAGTAGATACTGCACATGAGATTAGAACATAGGAGAATATTGTGTGAAAAAAGCGAGCAAATGCGTTTAGGATGAATGTGTGCATAAATGAATGGTATGCTTATGAATGGGACATTGTTTTGCTAAGTATATGTGTTTGAATAGATGAATGTTAGGAGCTCTGAGTGAATGCCAAGGTATTTTTTTGTATTATTATGAACCAGGTGGCCAAGGCTGCAGCGGGGAGAAACCACACCCCTGTCCTGCCAGCATTAGCTGAGCGCGACGGGACTAGCGTGTGGTCGCTGTGTTGCGTTGTCGAGTAAATTGAATGAATGGCATGTGTGATGGAACCTAGGTGATGTGAAGTGTGCGTTGAAATTTTTCAAAAACGGTGGTGTGGAAGTCTAAAAGTAATGTAGTAACGATCAAAGAAAACGGGGATTTTGGAGCTGATGACGTCACTGGAAGCGTCGGAGCTGGGGGTGCGTTTAATATACTGTGTATTTCGGTCAGGCGGGGCCAGGCGGGAGAGCATACTAGAATAAGGATAATGATATATGTTCTGTGAACGGGGGCTAAATAGGATTAAAGTTGTGTTACGGGGTATAGCTGGGGTTGTGTAAACGTCGCGATGTGTTGTGCCGCTCGGATCAACAGGAGAGGGGGCCATTTAGGAGGAGTGATGTTGGGTGCTAGGCTAAGCTGGTGCTAGCGGTACTGAGCTAACGAAGCTAAGATGCTAAGCTACCTGTGCTAACAATATAGCATGATTGAACTCTCGGAGGATCTCGCGTGTTGCTACTCTTTGCTGGCGCGGGATCTTAGAGGGGCGGAGGACAGGGACTTCCGGTGTAGAGGATTCTGGGAATTGTTGTTTTGTGGTTGGGGTGGAACGTCGAGTTCCCGTCTTGGTGTGGTGTTACCGTTACATGAATGACGCACTTGCGGGGGAGGCGTGGGCGCCTCCTACAGGACGTGGTGAGAACTGTGGTGCGATGAGGGTGATGAGCGTACGTTCCAGTGGAGGGCGCTGTTGCCTCTTTTATAGTTTCACCTTTACAGGTGGAACGAGGTGCAGTAAACAATAGAGAACAGTTGTGATTATTATAGGTTTTGAAGCGCGGCAATCTGTGGGAATTTGTGAGTTCTTTTTATCGGTTTTTTCTGTTGTTGATGATGGGTGTGTTTACTGGTTTGATTATAGGTCTGTATTTGTTATGGGCCAGGGGTAATGGCGCTGGTGGGATAGTATGGGATAGATGTGTGAGTTTGTTTGTGACTTTGGTTGCGTGAAACCCCCCCCCCCCCTTTTTTCCTCTGTCTCTTCCTCCCTCGTTCACACTCTCCCCTTCCTCCTTCCCTCCCTCCCTCCCTGTCCCTCCCTCCCTCCCTCCCTCCCTCCCTCCCTCCCTCCCTCCCTCCCTCCCTCCCTCTCTCTTTCCCTCCCTCCCTCCCTCCCTCTCTCCCTCCTTCCCTCCCTCCCTCCTCCACCCCCGCCCCCCTCCGCTCCATCCCTGTCTCCCAGCTTAACTTTGTGAGATGGCGGGTGCACAAAGGGAGTTTTGTTTAGGATAGATTGCCTGATTGATTGATTGATTGAAAATTTTTATTAACAGATTGTAGAATGGGTACAATACGGTACAGCTCAATACACACAATTGTTAAGGGGATGCAGACCGGAGAAAGACTTTCGTCTTGTTTACATCAGGGTCCCCCATTTTCAATTCATCATGGGCGTGGAGTATTGGTTATATTAAAATTGGTTATATTGGTTATATTAGAATAATGTTACTTGCTGAAATAGGATTACATAGGATAAATAGAATATTCATGGTCATTCTTTTGGTCTGATTAAAGTTAAGGTTGATTTAGACGGTTTTGGTAATAGTTAATGTTGCATTGTGTGCCCCCCCCCCCCCCCCCTTCCTCCCCTTAGTCCCTGTATCCCTGTATCCCTCCCTCCTTTTTTCTTTTCCCTTCGCCCCCCCTCTGTCTCTCCTTGTATTTCGCCATCCCTAGATTGCGGCGTGTGTTGTGGGCATTTGGTTGTAGGTTTATTTGAACTACGTTGTTATTGTGTATGTGAGGTAGGTACCGGATGGGCGCTGGCCTGTCTAGGTGCAGGTGGTGGTAGGATGATTTGTGATATTCTTGGTGTGGTAAAGCTTGGGGTGTTTCCGTTCAGGTTCGAAACTGAAGGGAGGACGCTTTGGGCTGTGAGTTGACGGTTCTTTGTGTATTCAGGGAACTGGGTGAATATTGCAGGTGGCATAGTGCGGGTGTCCGTGAATTTATTAACGTGGCCAGCTGTGCTATGTGTCGGTCAGGGTTTTAGTGATCTAAGTTGCTAAAGGTTTATTGTTTTCCCTGATTGGTGGTTGGTAGCAGTAGCAACACTGATTGATTTTTATTAAGTGTTGTGGGGGGTAATGGTTGTGTGTAAGGAGTGAATGAAATTGATGTTGTATGAGGAATGTGAAGCAAAAGCAAATAATACATTTAGTCGATACGCTAATCGGGCATTTAGAAGTAAGAAATAAGGTTAGGATGAACAGATTCATCAAGCAAGGAGAGATTAGAATCAGATGAAGGACCAGGTTTACAAAGGATTATTAGACAATGGATAGGAATGGGTCTAATGATTATATTTCCCAGAAAATCAGGTGGAGAGAGCACACAGGGGATTGGAAACCTCCAGTGTTCCTGTTGAAGGAACGGACAAAAAACAAGATAAGCTGTATCGTTATTTTTTCAAACAAATCACACTGTGTCTCTCTAAATATTTTAGTATAGTGTTGCCCGACATTTCCAATGCATAACGAAGAGTGGGAATAATAGGGAAATGCCACTGTATTAAGTCTGGATGTTTTTGCTTTCTTTCTGTACAGGTGCTCGGCCGGACAGGAGCTCTAACGACTTCCGTAACCATCTAGGGAAAACGGCTGTAATGAGCCTTGGTATAAGTATGAATGATAAGCCAGTTATCAATCCTTGTCTGCACAGTAAAATTTTGACAGTGTGAGTGTTTTAACTCAAGTAAGTAGAAAATAGTGTAAGACGGAGAAATTTGTTTTTTCAAACGGTGATTACAGGAGTGGTTGAAAGTGGAGTGAATGACAGTAGCATAGGAAGTTCACCTTAGTGGAACATTGATAGGAATAACTGAGGCGTTAGATGCAATAACAATAGAATAACAACAACAACAATATGGAGAAGGGCCTTAGTGATCGGGCCATTGGGGGGAGAAGGCCGAGAGCCTCTGCAGACATTTCCCAGATAGACTTTACCAGTGATAATCTGATTGATTGGGACTTCTCTCATGTGACCAGTACGACAGAAGGACTTGAAATGTTGACTTTGGTTCCAATACAGGGGAGTGAACCAGTGACAACGGTGTTACTCCAACCAGAACCGATTCAAGCTGGAGTGTCCATTGCAGGCGACTGCGGTTTAACCAAGGGGCAGAAAAAGAGACTGAGGTTACAGCAGTCCCACGAAATCCACTCTGGCCGGATGGCTGGAACTGAGACCGACAGCAGGTATGGAATACACGAACAGTTTCTACAGCCCACCCGTTTCCCATGTCCACCCTGCCCTCAGCACCAAAGCCAAGATGAGAGGCGGAGCCCAGCGATGGGAAGTCAAACCGCCGGTGCTGAGATGGGGGAGGAGGCAGCATCCTATAGACGACAGAGAGCGTTTGTGACAGCGTTCGAACGAGACGAGGCAGTTCATCGAGAGCTGATGAAGACACAGCTGGAGATCGGTCAAGCCGCACACGAGACTCAGAGATTGGAACGAGAACTGGCAAGAAAGGCTGCGCTGCTAGAAGCGACAGCTGTTGAGATCATGCTTCGGGCGTCTGACCTATGCCGCTGTGATCAAAGAATGCCCTGTGCTCTGTTGCCCGGACAGGGAACTGGGCCGCGACAGGGTGAACGGAACCGCAGGAGGGGTGAGTTTCCAGGCCCCTCCCAACAAGAGAAGGCCCGAGGAGAGGCAGCAGAAAAGGACAGGTATGCCCCTCTCTCCTCCAGGCAACAGGACATGCGACCAGAGGACAGGAGAGGGGTGGACCTGGCGAGGACTGTGGGATGCCAGCAGAGAGACTGTGGGAGTCGTGGTAAACTGGAACCCCTGGGATGGCCGGCGTCGGCTGTGTGCTGGAATTGTGGGGAGGTTGGCCATTTCGCTCGGTCATGTTACAAAGGGTGGCGGACTCAGCGAACTTCCAGTAAGAAGCGAGAGTCCAAACAGGGTTGCTGGGAATGTGGAGAGTTGGGACATTTTCAGAGGGGGTGTCTGCATAGGTCATAGGTTAATTAAGAGCAAAGCGGAAATGCACAAACAAAGCCTTTTGGGTGCTCGAGTAAATAGAGTTATTGATAAATTAAAATGGAAAATGAGACTGATTAGAATAAGGATAGAGATGAGGATACATAGATAAGGTTTGATTAGGTGTGCAAGTTACTAAAATGGTTTGGAAGACTAACCAGGGTAAGTTGGGGCTGTTGATGGGATGAAGTAACTGGGAAAATTGCATGGGTTAATCTAAACTAACAAAATGTATGGTTTTAGACAGGAACAATGGAACATATAATATTAGACAGAGTTAGAAACAAAGGACTATTTATAGTAGTGATTACAATACTTGATCAAAGGGTGGTCAAAGTTGAATTAAGAAAAAAAAAAAAAAAAAAAAAGAAAGAAATATATATAAAACAAGACAATTATTATTTCATTACTTATTTTATTTCTTTTTGAATTTCTAAGTTCTGTTTGATGGGTGTGTAGCATGTAGGCACTCACAATTTTTTTGTTAATTTGTTTGTTTTTGTTTGGTACTCTGATAGTTATAGGAACTGGCTGGCTGGGGGAGTTCTCTCGCCGGTCAGGGATAGCAGGTGGTGGTGACACAGCGGGACTGGTAGGAAGTCTGATATAATGAGCTGGGAACTGAGAATGGACGGGAGCTGGTTCATGGTTTGTTTTCCGCTCATTAAGACTCCAGATGTAGAATCTGGAGGGTTGTGTCACTTTTTGGGTTATGATAAGTGTTGGGGAAACATATTTCTCTGTCTATAGAAAGCTCTGTAGGTTTTTGGTCGCAAATTGGCCAGACAGTGTTCATGTAGAGTGCAGACATGTGAATTTGATGATTGACTTATGGAAGACTCTGCACCGGCTTGTTGAAAGCTGGCGGAGTGTGTGTGATGTGTGTTTAAAGGGACTGTGGTTTGTTGACCATGCACATAGGTTCTGTTGGTGATTGGCCTCGTCTAGAGCTGACTGTCCGGACCGAGGAGCTGTCGGGAAACAAGGTATTTGATAGTGAAATAATGGTTATTCCACTGTCAAGGGTGGAGGTAGTTGTGTTGATCTTGAGATATTGAATCTAGTAAAACAGTACAGCACAAAAAGAAATGAGACAAAGATGATTTGATTGAATGCTAACGTAAGAAGCTGTGAAATACATAGATAATTAATTGGAGAAAAATGTATTGTCAAAATGCAGAACAGTAAAGATGAATCTGCGAAAATAAAAGTTTCCAATCTATTGTGTGTTTTGTAAATAATAATCCAAAATGCAAAAAAAGGACAGAGGGAAAATCGTTTTCCTTCTGTGGAGAATCGGAGCAGTACCAGAGACCTGCATACAACGAAGAAGAGGCGGTGATTAGCACAAGATACAACAAGAAGAAAACGGTCAAAAACGAGTTAGCAGTAAAGGCCTCAGGAGGTTTAAACAGGGATAACTGACAGGGATGAAAGCGAAGGATAATTGAGGCCTCAGTGGTCTTTTCAAGGAGAAGAAATAATTTATGTTGCTTGTTTGAATTTCCCTCAAATGTTTAGAGAGTTAATCTTTTAGTGGTGTGATGTATTAATCTTTTCTTGCAGAGTCCATTACACAAAATAGACATTTAAGCTAATTACACGGATAAAAAATAGTCTAAACAACAAAGCTATTATTGAAAGAGTGTTTCTTGTAAAAACAGGAACAGCTTTCTTAGACTGGATGTCGTAATAATAACTGATAAATGTGTATAACTGTGAAAGGAGGAAAAGGTAGGTAAAATGATGATTTTGTAACTGTACAGATGGAAAGGGGGTTGTAGTTCGATTTGGGTAAATTTTGGATTATTTTGAAAATTTTAGAAAATATTAGCAAAAATTATGATTATGATTTTTAACATGTTTAATTTAGAAAATTAATGTTGTATAGTGGGTTATTAAACCCCCTAAGGGTGGATTGTCGTATATTTCTAAATGAAAACATGAATAAATGCAAGTGAAATGTACAAGGAAAATGATTAGAAAGACAAATGCTGATTGATAGAAGGGCCATTTAGAGTACACCATGTGAAGTTATCTCTGTGGCCCCAGGCTAAAGAGGTTGAGAGACAATGGCCCCTCACCCGGCCAGCTGGCAGGAAGCGAGGTTGTTTAAAGTAAGTGGTATGAGACAAGGAAGGAGATCATTATCTTAGAAGGAACTAAAACCAAACTCAGAATAACCGTTGAGATCAAAAAAGGTCATATTTACCCTAAGGAAGGAATTTCAGGTTACAACACGGCAGCTGCTGACGAAGACCCAGAGGTCAGAAAGGTGACACAGACTATTTGGAAATCTCCCCTTACACAGTAGAAAGCCACTAGTTACACATTAACTCTAATAGTTAGACTAGACGGTTTTTAGACCTTAAGGATATAGAGAAAACTAATGGCTTTGTCAGAGAGATTAGTTAGATGGCCTTAGAAAACATTGCAACACATATGTAAAGCAAGGACCATTATGTTAAAAGTGAGTCACTGGCTAGACAATAAAGAATTATCTTAGTATTCTAAAATGCAATTACAGAATGGTAAAGAGTTTGTAGATGGAAATAGCTCATGTTTTATTATCTATGCATCAAGAGTAGTCTGTTTCTTATCTAGACTATGTAAACATTTTTGTCACAAGCATGAGGATGTTACTCAGGGAAAAACTAATCCTCTCATCAAGTGAAGTGTCAGCAAAGATTCAAACTGTGAAACCGTGGTCACAGGACCCAAACGGTTGTGTCAGCGAAACATGTGGTCACAGGACACCAGCAGACAAGTTTCTGCTGGAATGTGACCAAAATAAGGCAGGCAGGGACTCGCTCTCTCTCCCCCCCTCTCTCTCTCTCTCTCTCTCTCTCTCTCTCTCTCTCCCCCTGATAAAAAGGGCTGATGGCGACGGACAAAGAGACACACACACCCGGTGACGGGAGCGAGGAGACAAGAGAGGATCTCTGGAGAGCCGAACCAAGGAACTCACACCCAGAAGGGACCTGGGGAAGCGCTGACACAGACCCGGACACACACAGGGGACGGTCCCCTGAGAGGCGAGCCACACAGAACTGGAGAGAAGAGCCTGAGACTCGCCAAGCCGGCTACTGAAGAGCCGATGACACAGAGAGCCATTGAGACCAGATGACCGAGCCGAGGTTCATAGCGGACTCCGCCGATACGAAATCAAGCACTCCCTGCCTGATCGGCGTGTTGGCCTGGAAACCAAGACAACAACCAGAGAACAGCACCGAGAGACGATTAGATTGAATGAAAGAGACAATTAGATTGAACCAAAGAGACGATGTACTTGTTGATTCCTAAGCTGTGGTATTAATAAAACACCGCAGTTGTATTTTGACCATGTTGTCAGCTCCTCTCTTCACTTGAACCGAACATCTGAAAATACCTAAACCAATGCAGAGAGAAGGGTGAAATAGAAAACTATACGATCATTTAGATAGAGATGAATGAAGCCAGAAAGATACTTCACAAGAGTTACTCCAAGGTATTTATTACTAGTGCCTGTGTGTTGTCCTTAACTGTAGTGTCTGTCTGCTGTCTTCATAACCACACTGTGTGTCTGTACTTCTTTATTATCTCCCGCCCTCCCCAATTTTTGAACTCACCAGCCACTACTGACACACACATTGGGGGATGTTTTATAAATATAATATAATATAATAATTTGTGCTTCACCAAAAAATTTGGTCAGCAGCCGCCACTGAAACAGAGTTATATTGTTGTTGGTCTACGGTACTGAGTTATGATCATTAGTAAAACAGAGTTATATTGTTGTTGGTCTACGGTAGTGAGTTATGATCATTAGTAAAACAGAGTTATATTGTTGTTGGTCTACGGTACTGAGTTATGATCATTAGTAAAACAGAGTTATATTGTTGTTGGTCTACGGTAGTGAGTTATGATCATTAAAACAGAGTTATATTGTTGTTGGTCTACGGTACTGAGTTATGATCATTAAAACAGAGTTATATTGTTGTTGGTCTACGGTAGTGAGTTATGATCATTAAAACAGAGTTATATTGTTGTTAGTCTACGGTAGTGAGTTATGATCATTAGTAAAAGTCCTACCTGCATGTCAGACTGGACCTGGGGTTGCTCCACGCCCATCAGCAACTATAGGAAGAGGAATACTGTTAGACAAATAAATCAACAAAAACTAATAGAATGTACGATTCCTAATTTGGTGTTATGGCTTTCCTTGACTAAAGAAACTCTTAGTCGCCTAATAGTCATAGGTTTAAAATAGAAAGTCATTTAGTTGACTAATCAATTAGTTGATTAGTCAAGAAGATAGATACCAATTTCCTCTCTGTGCATTTAGTAGAAAGCTATCTGGCTGCTAGCCTAGCTTAGCACAAATGATTGGAAGCGGATACAGACCATTAGTCTAGCTGTCGGCCAAAACACATCTCCCAGAGTTTTAAGCTAGGCTAGCTGGTCTGTATCCGCTTCCATTCATTGTGCTAAGCTAGGCTAGCTTGCAGCCAGATAGCTTTCTACTAGTAAACGCACAGAGAGGAAATAGGTATCTACTGTATCTTCTTGTCTGACTCTGGAGAAGATGGCAAGCGCATTTCCCATGATGTCGGCGTGTTCCTTGAACAGAGATTTGTTTTAGGAGATAACTCTTGTATAATAAATAATAAAAAATTACTAATCAACAAAGATCAGACTGACTGATTCATTGACTAAAGAGGGGCAGCCCTGTTATGTATATTATGATACTCTAGTTAACGGTGTTAATACTGTATTAGCTGGCAGTCAGACAAATAAAGCAACATAAATTAATATGTGTATGATTCCTAACTCATATGATATCATACTATATTTCACCGTGTCAGTACTGTAAGTACAGTTCAACTGCAAACAGAAGAGCAGAAATAGACCAATAGACATTCAACTCTCCCTCTCAGAAACCCACGTCTCTCCATCATCAATCTTTCCACAGGGTTCCCACAGACATTACAAAATGAAATTCAAGGACTTTCAAGTACTTTTCCAAGCACTCTTTTTCATTTAAAAAGGGCATTTAAAAGGATCCAATTCACGTTTAAATGCGGTTTTCTTTATTGGAAAAAAATCTGATCCAATATGTATGGCTTAAAACCTAATTAGTTACACTTTAGAAAAAAAATCTTGATTCAGATTTTTTTTTATCTTGGATGAACAAAACTTTCAATGCGAATGGTTGATTTGAATTCCAAGGACTTTTTAAGCACCTTGTTAAAAAAAATTCAGTTTTCAAGGAATTCCAGGCCTTGACTTTTTGTACAAAATCAAGCACTTCAAGGACCTTGTGCAAACCCTATTTCCATCAATCCCAAGTCTGCGCTTGAAATAATCAGACCGCCTCACGGCTGTATGGTGAGTATAATCGAGCCCACCGGGCGGCTCAGGAATAGCCTCTCAGACGATACACTGAGCTCTCTCCCCGTCAGACGATACACTGAGCTCTCTCCCCGTCAGACGATACACTGAGCTCTCTCCCCGTCAGACGATACACTGAGCTCTCTTCCAGTCAGACGATACACTGAGCTCTCTTCCAGTCAGACGATACACTGAGCTCTCTCCCTGTCAGACGATACACTGAGCTCTCTCCCCGTTAGACGATACACTGAGCTCTCTCCCCGTCAGACGATACACTGAGCTCTCTTCCAGTCAGACGATACACTGAGCTCTCTCCCTGTCAGACGATACACTCAGCTCTCTCCCTGTCAGACGATACACTGAGCTCTCTCCTCGTCAGACGATACACTGAGCTCTCTCCCCGTCAGACGATACACTGAGCTCTCTCCCCGTCAGACGATACACTCAGCTCTCTCCCTGTCAGACGATACACTGAGCTCTCTCCCCGTCAGACGATACACTGAGCTCTCTTCCAGTCAGACGATACACTGAGCTCTCTTCCAGTCAGACGATACACTGAGCTCTCTCCCCGTCAGACGATACACTCAGCTCTCTCCCTGTCAGACGATACACTGAGCTCTCTCCCCGTCAGACGATACACTGAGCTCTCTTCCAGTCAGACGATACACTGAGCTCTCTCCCTGTCAGACGATACACTGAGCTCTCTCCCCGTCAGACGATACACTGAGCTCTCTCCCCGTCAGACGATACACTCAGCTCTCTCCCTGTCAGACGATACACTGAGCTCTCTCCCCGTCAGACGATACACTGAGCTCTCTCCCCGTCAGACGATACACTGAGCTCTCTCCCCGTCAGACGATACACTGAGCTCTCTCCCCGTCAGACGATACACTGAGCTCTCTCCCCGTCAGACGATACACTCAGCTCTCTCCCTGTCAGACCACACTGAGCTCTCTCCCCGTCAGACGATACACTGAGCTCTCTCCCCGTCAGACGATACACTGAGCTCTCTCCCCATCAGACGATACACTCAGCTCTCTCCCTGTCAGACCACACTGAGCTCTCTCCCCGTCAGACGATACACTGAGCTCTCTCCCCGTCAGACGATACACTGAGCTCTCTCCCCATCAGACGATACACTGAGCTCTCTCCCCATCAGACGATACACTCAGCTCTCTCCCTGTCAGACCACACTGAGCTCTCTCCCCGTCAGACGATACACTGAGCTCTCTCCCCGTCAGACGATACACTGAGCTCTCTCCCCGTCAGACGATACACTGAGCTCTCTCCCTGTCAGACGATACACTCAGCTCTCTCCCTGTCAGACCACACTGAGCTCTCTCCCCGTCAGACGATACACTGAGCTCTCTCCCCGTCAGACGATACACTGAGCTCTCTCCCCGTCAGACGATACACTGAGCTCTCTCCCCGTCAGACACATGGCTTCCTCTTCACGGAGGTGAGCTGCTCTCCTGAGCTGCAGCCATCACTGACCCACATGTTCAGAATTACTCTCAGATATCTCAACCACTTGGCCTACGGTTCGCACCAATGCCGTTAAAATGGGGGGGGGGGGGGGGGGGGGGGGGCGTTGGGAACCTGGTTTGGAATGCAGCCCATACTTCAGGGGCACTGTGTGTGTGTGTTGTGTGTGTGTGTTGTGTGTGTGTGTGTGTGTGTGTGTGTGTGTGTGTGTGTGTGTGTGTGTGTGTGTGTGTGTGTGTGTGTGTGTGTGTGTGTGTGTGTGTGTGTGTGTGTGTGTGTGTGTGTGTGTGTGTGTGTGTGTGTGTGCCTGGTTCCATTCCAGCAACTGGCACCTCATAGGTCATGACTCATGGGTAAATGTCAGCTAGTAGTGAGGGTTGCTAGTAATGTCATCATGTGGACAGTTCTGCTTTGTAAAGACACTGTATGCACCTTTTTATGCAGTCATAATTACTGTACCATACACTGTAAACGTACTCCGTAGTACTGTATCTGTACTATCTGAAGGCCTACCCACTAATTCCTCCTGAAATGTTGTGAGTTGCCGGAACGAGGAGCCCTGGTTTGTTGTTGTTGTTCTCTTTTGTGTTGTTGTTGTTGTTGTTGTTGTTGTTGTTGTTGTTGTTGTTGTTGTTGTTGTTGTTGTTGTTGTTTGTAAACTGACCTGAGTATCGCTCTCCTTCCTCTGGAGGGAGACGGACAGGTCCTGAACTTTAACCTCCAGCTCCTCCATGCACACTCTGAGGGAACCCTTCTCATTGGTCAACTCCTTGATCACCCTGAGAGAGAGAGAGAGAGAGAGAGAGAGAGATAGAGGGGGAGAGAGAGAGAGAGAGAGATGTCAGCCTGATCTTGCTTAAAATAATGTTAGTAAAGTACTAATCGACCACAGGAAAAAGGTTGATTATGTATGATGTTTTTTTTTATTTTAATTTTTTTTATCTTTCTTCCCCTCTTTTTTCCCCGATTTTTTCTCCCATCCCACCCTTCCTGGTTGTTGCATACTTTCCCCTACTGTTGGTCCGGGAGACCGGAGACTGTCACATGCTTTCCTCCGACGCATGTGCAGCCTGGGGCAGGCCAACCTGGCCGTGCAGGTTCTCACCGGGGAGAGTGTAGCGTGTGGGAGGCCACACTATCTCTCCTTAGTTCCAACCCTTGCTGAGCAGGCGCCCTGACCGAACTGTAGGGGTCGCTGTCCACAACGCCCAGGACCCACCCTTCAGCTTTCCCACCCCCTGATACAACCAATTGTATCAGTGTGAGAGGCCAGCCAAGCTGATAGCAACGCCGGGAGCTGGATTCGAACAGGCGAATCCAGTGTCTCCCGGTGTTGGTGACGAACGTAATCTCCGTGCGCCACCTGCCCCCCCGATTATGTATGATGTTATAGCCGCAAGTAATATTTACGTATTGTATCGAAAATGTATTACAAATATGTACATAATATATTACATATTCAAAAAGCTTTACTTTTTACATTTTCAGAAAACCTTTAAGTTCCCTTGTTGATACAAAACGTAAATATATGACTCATGGCTATAACATCAACACAACAACATTATGTGCCTTTTTTCCTTAGTATTTAGTCCTACGTTTTCTGATGAGGCCGTGTTGCAAATGTAAATAAGTGAAGGATTTAGGTTTTGAGTTTTCTTTCTATTTCTATTAAGACGATTATACAGGCATAAGTTCACTCGGGACCTTAAGTCAGGGAGGGTTAGGATGAAAGAACAGTCTCCTCTTCCTTCTGGACCTGTATATCAGGCTATAAGTGTCAACATTCTCTACTGAATCAGAGAGTGTCAACACTTTAGTTACTAGCCTAAATAGGTATCCAGGTGGCGTGCCTCGCAGAGGGAGCGTATCTAGGAAGCCAGAGGTTGTGTCGAACCTTAGGCGCCCAAAAAAGAGATAGCTCATGGGAGATAACCAGAGACCAGCTCTCATGGGAGAGGGCAATGAGGAGGGTGATATCAGGCCAGGGTAAGAGAGGGCAATGAGGAGGGTGATATCAGGCCAGGGTAAGAGAGGGCGATGAGGAGGGTGATATCAGGCCAGGGTAAGAGAGGGCAATGAGGAGGGTGATATCAGGCCAGGGTAAGAGAGGGCAATGAGGAGGGTGATATCAGGCCAGGGTAAGAGAGGGCGATGAGGAGGGTGATATCAGGCCAGGGTAAGAGAGGGCGATGAGGAGGGTGATATCAGGCCAGGGTAAGAGAGGGCGATGAGGAGGGTGATATTAGGCCAGGGTAAGAGAGGGTGATGAGGAGGGTGATATCAGGCCAGGGTAAGAGAGGGCGATGAGGAGGGTGATATCAGGCCAGGGTAAGAGAGGGCAATGAGGAGGGTGATATCAGGCCAGGGTAAGAGAGGGTGATGAGGAGGGTGATAGCAGGCCAGGGTAAGAGAGGGTGATGAGGAGGGTGATATCAGGCCAGGGTAAGAGAGGGCGATGAGGAGGGTGATATCAGGCCAGGGTAAGAGAGGGCGATGAGGAGGGTGATATCAGGCCAGGGTAAGAGAGGGCAATGAGGAGGGTGATATCAGGCCAGGGTAAGAGAGGGCAATGAGGAGGGTGATATCAGGCCAGGGTAAGAGAGGGTGATGAGTAGGGTGATATCAGGCCAGGGTAAGAGAGGGCGATGAGGAGGGTGATATCAGGCCAGGGTAAGAGAGGGCGACGAGGAGGGTGATATCAGGCCAGGGTAAGAGAGGGCGATGAGGAGGGTGATATCAGGCCAGGGTAAGAGAGGGCAATGAGGAGGGTGATATCAGGCCAGGGTAAGAGAGGGTGATGAGGAGGGTGATAGCAGGCCAGGGTAAGAGAGGGCGATGAGGAGGGTGATAGCAGGCCAGGGTAAGAGAGGGCGATGAGGAGGGTGATATCAGGCCAGGGTAAGAGAGGGCAATGAGGAGGGTGATATCAGGCCAGGGTAAGAGAGGGTGATGAGGAGGGTGATAGCAGGCCAGGGTAAGAGAGGGCGATGAGGAGGGTGATATCAGGCCAGGGTAAGAGAGGGCGATGAGGAGGGTGATATCAGGCCAGGGTAAGAGAGGCTGATGAGGAGGGTGATATCAGGCCAGGATAAGAGAGGGCGATGAGGAGGGTGATATCAGGCCAGGGTAAGAGAGGGCAATGAGGAGGGTGATATCAGGCCAGGGTAAGAGAGGGCGATGAGGAGGGTGATATCAGGCCAGGGTAAGAGAGGGCGATGAGGAGGGTAATATCAGGCCAGGGTAAGAGAGGACGATGAGGAGGGTGATATCAGGCCAGGGTAAGAGAGGACGATGAGGAGGGTGATATCAGGCCAGGGTAAGAGAGGGCGATGAGGAGGGTGATATCAGGCCAGGGTAAGAGAGGACGATGAGGAGGGTGATATCAGGCCAGGGTAAGAGAGGACGATGAGGAGGGTGATATCAGGCCAGGGTAAGAGAGGACGATGAGGAGGGTGATATCAGGCCAGGATAAGAGAGGGTGATGAGGAGGGTGATATCAGGCCAGGGTAAGAGAGGACGATGAGGAGGGTGATATCAGGCCAGGGTAAGAGAGAGCGATGAGGAGGGTAATATTTCTTTAGATTTTTTTTTACTTATAAATTTTTTTTCTGTTGTCTTTAATTTTCTGTTTATACTATGTTTTTAACTACGTTCTATTTTTATTAAAATTGTATTCTGTATTTTATTTTTATTATTATATTTTTTTAACTATGTTTTAACCCTGTAGCACTTTGTGATCCTAGTGAACGAAAAGTGCATTATTATTATTATTATTATTATTATTATTATTATTATTATTATTATTATTATTATTATTATTATTATTATTATTATTATTATTATTATTATTATTATTATTATTATTATTATTATTATTATTATTATTATTATTATTATTATTATTATTATTATTATTATTATTATTATTATTATTATTATTATTATTATTATTATTATTATTATTATTATTATTATTATTATTATTATTATTATTATTATTATTATTATTATAATATCAGGCCAGGGTAAGAGAGGGTGATGAGGAGGGTGATATCTATTGTTGTGGAGTGTTGTCGTACTGGAGGAAGTTCTAGCCATCATACAAATGTTGCCATTGTGTAGGTTTGGGAGCAGTGGTGATCTAAAGGTTTCAAACATGCTCTGCACTAATGTTTGTGTAATAATGTGTAAACATTATAGATCTATTAATACACTGTAGATTTGATGCGTAAAGCTGCAGTACGCAACTTCTGAGAAACGAGGAGGACTGAGTTTACCTGCCCGGCAGAAATATAGAGCGCTCTGCATCACGTTTGAAGCCCATGCAACCAGACAAAGGCTTTCCACAGCACAGCTTTAAGCTGAATAATATTTAAAAAAAAAAAACTGTAGCAAATATTTCCCAACCTCTGAGCGGCAGGTGGTTTTGCACATTGCGTGCACTTTTTGACGAGAAGCGTCTTTTAGGTCTGTGACCCCAGGAACACCACATGGCCCAGCCAAGAACATCTGATTGGTTATTGATACAGGGAGCTGTTATCTTTGGCCAATCGGATGTCTTTGCCTGCCAAGTGGTGTTCCCCCCGAGGATGCAGACCTGAGACCAGCCATCATGTTCCTCGTCGAAAAGTACAATGTTCCAAACCACCTGCCAGAGGGGCTGGGAGATATTTTATGTACAGTATGTATAGATTTGAATTCAGCCTAAAGCTACTGGTGCCTTTGTTGCACGCAGGGGTGTAAAGTACTTGAGTAATTATACTTTGTTACAATACAATAAGTACTGTTTTTGGGGATTTGTACTTTACTCAAGTATTATTAGGTTTGTATACTTGTACTTTTACTCAATTACATTTCAGAGAAAAAAAACATACTTTTTACTCCTTACATTTAAAATGCAGACCTACAAAGTACAAAGTACAAATCTCACAGGTCCAACTATTTTAATTAGTATATTTGTTTCTCTGGCCGAACTAACGTTAACGTTATTAATCCTGCTGTCGCACTTTATTTAAAAACAGCCAATCAAATCCCCATCAATGGAAAATTAACCCACCCATACCCATACTGATTGGTCCTTGTGCAAGACTAGAAAGCGTGGATCTTTGATTAAACACCTGCTATCAGAAGAATAGACAGTCAGAGTGACAAGCTATACAGAAGATGACCACAAACAATAGTACGAGGGCTGAAGAGGACGAAACGGAACATTTCATTGCCCCATAATAAAAAAAGGTTTTTAACTTTTTAGTCCTTAAAGTGCCACTTGCAGGTTAAACCCTACTCTTCAATTATGGGTAGTTTACATCATTGGTATCTAATTTCATTATTTATTTTTTTCCATTTGACACCGGAAATTCCACTCAGAAAGGGTTAAAAATGTCCACGCACGAATAACATGTATGGAGCCAATCAAAAAGCTTATCAGACGTTATCAGTGCCGTGACGTCACTGCAGGTAACTTTTCCCTACTTCTCATACACTACAATGGAGTTTGATGGGTGCAGAAAGCAATTTCCTTGATCCAAATGGACGCCTTACAAGACGAAAATGGGTTTAATCGTCGGAGAGACTTTGATGGACCAGCTACTACTGCATTTTTGGTTGAAACAAAGGTAGTTATAAGGTTTTTAATGTCGTAAAAAAGAACTACATTTACCACTAGGCAGCCTGTTATTCAGTATGCAGCGCTATTGGCTGTCGCCTTATCCATAGTCATAGTACCAAGCTAGCTAGCTAACGTTAACGTTAGCATTATGTCTACTGTCGTGAACCATTTTAAATCGGGGGATGTAGAAGAGTTTCGGGAACGAGTAAAATGTGCAGGTCCTCTTCTCAGACCTGTGGGGCAAAGCACTGCACGCATCATCCCGGCTAGCAAGCTAGCTAGCTACACGTCACGGCATGTTGATACGATAGTAGCCCCTTTCGTGACTGATGCACTCGGTGCATCACAGTCACTAAACGGGCTACCACGATAGCTAACTAACGTTAACGTTACAAGCTCAAACACCTTATAACTACTACTACTGTCGTGTCCATAAGTTCCCTGGCAGAATACTTTGTTTGTGAGGACAAACGTATACAGGAGTTAGGAGTTTCGAGAATGCCGGCTAGCAAGCTAGCTACTTACGTTATATACACAATATGTACAACGACACAATGATTTACATTAGTATTTACAAATATGGTAACGTGGTTGTGGCTTTTACAAATAGTGGTTAGCTTTAGAGATAAATGGCTATGATCACGGAGCAATAGTGTTAGGTGAAACAGATACTAGATTCCTCGGCTAGTAGTAACAAGAAGGCTCTTTGCTTCCTGCCACTACCTGAGTGTGATTCTCAGCGCCCCCTGCTGCCCTGATACCTGGCGTGACGTCATCCTTAAAATGACACACGCACGCTATGAAACATGGATTAAAATATGCACGTGCGTGGTGGTTGTGGTTGGGCGGACAAAATGTTTGATAAAACGCTAAAACTGGGTCAATTTCGATAAATATTTCCTCCTCTTCATGAAAGTCACCGTTGGCCTAGTCCACATTGTTTATTGAACAAAAATACAACCTGCAAGTGGGCCTTTAAGAGTTACGTTCCCAGGCCCGGCCCTGGCTGGGCCGGGCATGAGAATGACAGTGGACCGTTCTCTCCTCCTGACATTGGCTCCCTACCTCCCTCTGGTGACCTAAGCCCGATGGTGCGGTCGGCCATCTTATGTTGGTTTCAAATAATTTAGTGGATTTCTAATTATTTGTTATCCTGGGCCATTCCTGTCTGTGTTTGATGTCGTCCCCCTGTCTGGTTGTTGTGTGTGTCTTGCCTTTGTGTTTAGTTGTCTTTATGGTGTCAATGCTTTTGTGTTTGTGATTCTGTGTTTTAGACTAGCCTGGCCAGGTGTGGCCAATTGTAATTAGTCAGTGTATATATGTGTGTTCAGTCTGCTTCTCTGTGTGGTGACATTACTCCTCCGTTCCCTCTGTTCCTGTCGATGTCGTCCTCACCATGTAGCGTTGTTCTTGTCTAAGTAGGTGTTCGATAGTATTCTGTTTTGTTGCCTTTTATGTTCGTGTTCACAGTTCGTTGTTCATCAGTGCCAGCTCGGCTGAGTCTGTTTTGTTCTTTTGTAACGTGCCTTGTTTACCGTGCTCTGCAAATACATTTTATTATTTACTAATACTTCGTCTCTGCCTCCTGTCTCGACATCTCCTCCCTCTGCAATTGCGTTCTCACCCTCTCAGCACCCCTAGCCCTAACATTTAAGTACATTTAAAAGTAGAAACGTTTAGACTTTTAGGCCCAGTCCACACGATCACGGGTATTTTGACACAGAGGTTTTTCAAAAAATAAACCTCTGTACACACAACTGGTTTAAACTGATGTAATATACATGTAGTACAATGCCAAAGCAATAGGTGGCGATGTAGTTCAAACATGAAGGCCATTTTCAACCAATCAGAAGGGTTGAACGCGTCACTACACGTCCTGCTCAAAACAGAAACCTGCCATCTTTAAATTACCTCGTGTGAACATTAGCAACATAGCATTTATTTGCAGCAAGAAACAAAGTGCAATAAACAAAAAAGGTTACATTCACTGTGTGTTCTGCCTCATTTGTTGATGAAACAAAACCAACATCAACACAATTTACCACCAAGAGCGGAGTTTAGTCTCAGAAAAAGATTGCTGATGTTGTTAGCTTACATGCTAATGTGATTGGGATTTGCCATTATAATAGTAAGCATTGCGGCTAGCGTACATTAGCGTAGTAACTTTAACGCTAGTAGAATGAATGGATGAAAATGTTATTTAACAGATTGCAGAATGGGTACAATACAATACGGCTCAATACAAACAATTGTTAAGAGGATGCAGACTGTTGTAGTTTGGACTGGGTTCCTTATAACAATAACTTGACAACACATGAGCTTAGTTGGTAGCCGCAGCTACTTGGGACAGCTCTGCCGTAAACACAGGAAATAATCTCGGTTACTATGTCCACACGCAACCAATGCAACTTGGGTGAGCCCAAAACTCCACCCTGGACTCCAGTTGTAAAAGAACACGGTTGCAGTCTTCCAAAAACCCGGTTGCGTGTGGACGAACAGTGCAACTGCGCACATTAAATCACGGTTACATAAAACCCAGCGTTCGTGTGGACAGGGCCTAAGTGTGTTTTTAGCCGGATACTTCAGTAAGATTTCGAGACAGTACCCATACTTTCACTTAAGTATCATTTATGGGTACTTTTTACACCCCTGGCGCATGCACAGGCTTGACAAGTGATGCAGAGCTCGCTCTGTTTCCACGGGGCGGTAAACCCACTCTCTGATGTTCTCTGATGTTGCCTACTGCAGCTCTAAGAAAGCTTGCTTGCAGGGGCGGACCTAGCCCATTTGGCGCCCTAGGCGAGATTCACCACTTTTTTTTGTATTTTTTTTTGTATATTTTTTTTTATGGCTTTTTTCTTCATATTTCTCTAACGTTAGTCTTTCTTTCCTCAACGTTCAATTCTATAAACACTTGACCGATACCCATCAATGCACAGCGCTCTAGCATGTTCTGACTGTGAACACCTAAAGCTGAGGCTCAGACCGACCGACCGTTTTAGATTTTTGGCTCATTTTCCCTTATGTTAGAATTTTTTTAATGTAAAAATAATGGTTGCAGATATAGAGGGGGGCGCCCCCCTTTTTTTGGCGCCCCTCTCTGGGTGGCGCTCTAGGCGACCGCCTATATCGCCTGTAGGAAGGTCCGCCCCTGCTTGCTTGCATACTTTTTTCTTTAAAGTTTCAAGTTTTGTTTTATTTGTCACATATAAGGTACATTATGTACATTACAGTGAAATGCTCGGTTCTGTATGAGCCTCCTGAGATTGTTCTTCATACAGTACAATATACAAAACTAAAGTACAAAATGCAAAGAAATGCTAAAATGAGGTAGATAAATCAATCAATCAAATCCTTTATTTAACCAGATAAGCATCATTGAGATTAAAATCTCTTTTTCAAGAGCGATCTGGCCAAGCAAGGCAGCAGAAAGTTTCAACATAAAAAAGAACATCACAATAAAATACAGATAAAACATTCACAGCAAGATCCAATTTCAGGGAACTGAATTCATAGGTTTTTAAGATGGTTTTAAATTCTCAGAGGGTGACCAGTCCTGGCAATTTTAGGTCCTCCTGTAGCTTGTTCCATGATGAAGGAGCAGCATATTTAAAAGCCCGTTTTCCCCAATTCAGTTCTCATATAGCAGGGGTCGGCAACCTACGGCTCTTTAGCCAATCAGCTGCGGCTCCCTGGCCCAAAAAGAAAAATATCTATGTCATACTGTGACACTGAAATGAAAAAATATTTAGTCAACAAAAATATTTCATCAACTAAAATATACAGTACGTCACACCCAGCACCTCTCCCTGCCGTCTGCAAGTGGCTAATGTTGAGTTTCCGACCCCCCAGTAAGCTAACCATGGATAAATCCAAGAAAAGGAAAGTCTGAGGAAAATAGAGGGTTTAATTCAGCGTGGACAGATTAATTTGCTTTCATGACTAACGATGCAGGCTTACCTGTAGGCTATGCCTGATATGTGGTGCGAAATTTGCGAACAACGAAAAATGTATTTTTTATTTTATAGATTTTCCACAAATAAGGGAAGGACTCAAATAGAGCTGCATAGTTCAGGGTTTTATTTCAAAGTAGGTCTACACATGCCAGTGTTTTTTCTCCTTTTCTGTGTTTTATTTCAAAGTAGGTCATACACATGGTAGTCTTTTTTCAAAGTGGACTACTTTTTATTTTATAAATGTTCCACAAATAAGCGAAGGACTCAAATATACCTGAATAGTTCAGGGTTTTATTTCAAAGTCGGTCTACAGACACCAGTGTTTTGTCTCCTCTTCTGTGTTTTATTTAAAAATAGGTCTACACAGCCAGTATGTTTTCTCCTCTTCATAAGATTTTGAGGTTTTCCTTTGTTATAACAGGTAAAAACAGCAATAAAAAGTCAAATTTTTTATTTTTGTTGCTTTATAATACCATGAATGCAACAAACTGTGTGCTATAAGTATAAAGTATAATACATCGCAAATTACTTTGGGTATGCAATTGTCAGGCATTTTATGCTAAATGTGGGGTATGCTTGGGGATATATAAAACGTTATACACTGTGTGTTATCTTCATTGTAAGGGTAAATAGGTTGTGCGGCTCCCTGAGCATTTTATTTTGTGGGAGGGGGGAAAAGTGGCTCTTTGGATAGTAAAGGTTGCTGACCCCTGTAATATAGGGAACATCCAATTTAAAAGATGGTGTAATGTTCAAAAGTGTTCAAAGTGTCTAAAGTGAATGTTAAAGGTGGATGTTTAAAGTGAGTGTGTGTGCATGTGGATGTGTGTGCAAATGAAGGTTAGTTCTCTCGGTGCTGCTCACCTGTTTTTCTCAGCCAGCACGTCCTGGTCCAGAGGTCCCAGAGAGCCTCCACACTCCTCCATCCTCTCCACCATCTCTCTCTCCAGAGCCAGGCAGCGCTGGGACTCCGAGTCCACCTGGCAGACCATCTTCTCAGCCTCGTCCCGCGCTAGCTGGGCCTCCTGAAACCACACACACAGAGAGGGTAGAGGAGGGTTTGTGAAAAAGGCCCAGTTATTATTGTGTTTACAATTCCAGTCACCAACCCTTTTTTTTGCTTTATTTATCATGTGACATGTTCAGAGGACTGCCTCTAGAGATTTCGTTCAGCAGCACATAACCTCGTTCCCAGTTTTATCTTTACCAGCCTAAGTAGCACATGGTGAACAGATGAGCAAAGACATAGCTCAGTACTCGCTAGTAGTAGCTAAATTAAATATATTTTATTTTATTTTATTCTTTATTCTTAGGCTTATTTTGGTAACACTTTATAATAACACTCAGTTATAAGACCTTTATAAGGTATTTGTAGATAATGAACTAATCATGAACAAATCATCTATATACATTCGTAAATTATTATTAAATCATTTATAACTATATTTGTATAACATTTACAAATTTGTTCTACATTATTTATAACTCATTATCAACATTGTTTGTACTTGATTTGTTCATCATTAAATAATGTTGTTTAATGTGTAGTAACACATTTGTAGATGCTTTGAAAAATGGATATGAAAAAATTACTATACTGTACCTCCATTGATGATTTGTTAAGACATTCATAAAACATCTATAAATCATTTGCAGATGCTATTGTGTGCCCTAATCTAAAGTGAAGCCTATTCATCATTAACAAATGTTTATGTTTGTTTATTTGTGGACTTTTATGAATACACTCAAATTGTTGTGAAGGATCAGATTAAACCGAATATGTATATTTATTTATATATATATATTTAATTGTATTTGTATATCGTTTGATATCCCCTGTATATTCCTTGTACAATATGCATTGAATATCCCCGTTTCTACTAAACAGCCCATAATAGTTTCATTCTACCATTGGACGAGAACCTGGCGCCAGGTTGCCATACCCCTAGGTCCAAGTTCAATCGTGCCGCCTAACATGTCGAGGCAACCCCCGGTTCCGCGCAGTAATATGTCGGGCGAAATACGTGTGGTACTATTTGTTCATAGCGCATATATATATGGCGCTCGTAAAGTAGAACTTTCTTTTAGTCCAGTTCTTTACCCTCCAACAGAGTGACAGACGCAAAAGCCTCCCCACGACGCACGTGCGGTGTAGTAAGGCCTACTTGGCCCAGAATAGGCATTTAGATATCGTGTAGATTATTAGTTGAATGGTCATAGTTTGGCACCATACCGTCGAGTTGGACGTATTCTATTAAGCTAATAATAGTCTATTTATGTATGGTGCATCGTTCGGTTCGAGTTCTACAGTTATCAGTACCCCCATCGTTCCTGACGTTATCTGGACGCTTAACCAGGCTGGTCAGACCCCTAGTGGTGATTGCATCCGAGGAGCTCCGGGTCAAGAGCGACTGGACCTGTATATTGGATTACTCTACCCTGACGACGGCGAGCCTTCCACGGCTCTTGGATTATGCTTTGTGTGCTTTGATTATTCCATGGATAAAGGCCAACACTGCCGAGTGTTGGAATTACCCCCCGGAGAGGACTCCAGGTGAGGCGGCGCTCTACACGTGAGGTCGCACCACGTCTCTCCGTTGTGGACCGGCAGATACCGTTCCACAGAGGGTCCAGCTGTATTCGTCTGCGGCCCGAGGTTCTGTGGGCACCGTGTCCAAGACTTTGGATTCTCCCAAGACACCGTCGGCCAGATGGGATACCGCCAGCGGCTTCTCTAACCCCCCCCTCCTACTGTCTTACAACCAGCGGGACCCCCCCCCCCCTTAGTGTATCCAGCTATAATCATTTAAGTACCATCGCTATCGTTTCCTAAATATTCCAGGTTGTATACTTACTCCCTGCGCAACCAGAGATTGGACATTCAATGTTGATTTACCTACGAATACTCATTTGCCATAAAAGTGCATATTCAATATTTCAAATCATAAATGTAATTAAGTGATCGTTGTATACACCCTTTGCTGTATTAAACTTTCGATTTGGTACATTTGTGTTGGTTCGTTTCATCAGGTGGGAAAGTGTTCATCATACTTATATCTTGTACTGGGTGGCCAGAAGTTAAAGTACATGAGGTAGTGGTATTAAATATCATATCTAACAATACAGTCAGGGAATTGTACCCCTCAGTTACAATTGGTCCTTCGAGCCGGATGGTAACTAGTGTAATATTAATATAGTGTTATTAATATCGAAATGGCCTATGATGAACACTCCACGAAACGATCCTCCTAACCTAGAACGCCCGCGGCGCAGACGACAGACACCTCAGTACTTAGAGGCTTACACTGTCAGTCAACTACCTAGCCTTCGACAAACGGTAAACGTGGTAAAAGTAGAAAGTAAAATTATGTCTGACCTTAACGACCAGGTTTCCCCGACCACAGAGGCCCTAGTAGGTCCTAATGTAACTGACCAAGCCCACGGTGGGGACCAGGAGGGAATTGACATGCCTTTACCCCCCGCCACTACTCAAGAAGTAGTCCCCGACCAGCCCCGGGAGGAAGACAACCCTACAGAGAGAGAACTCTGCACGGAAGAAGAGGAGGAGAGCGCCGAGGAACTAGAGCTCCAGGACTCCCCAACGAGTACCCCCAGGAGCGGCTCATGCAGGAGCGGCTCACCTCCACAACCGCCTTCCCCCAGAGAAGCGGCGAGGATGCTACGACAGGCGTTCCTCGTCCGCCTGACAGCCTCTACCGAACGCGATCGACTTCAGGGTGAACGCGACCGTCTCCAAGCACAAGCGCTTAGCGAGCACAAACATTTTACTATTGAAAGAGAACGCCTCCAAGCGCAGCGACGGAGCGAAGAAGAGCGCATACGCCGGGAGATGAGACGGCGGGAGATGAGACGCCTTCAGACGGAAATTAATATGGTAAGAGACCGGGCCGAAGCAGAGCGCGCCGCCGCCGAAGCCCAGCGCGTCGCTGACTATGCCCAAAGAGAAGCAGAGCGCGCCGCCGCCGAAGCCCAGCGCGCCGCTGACTATGCCCAAAGAGAAGCAGAGCGCAACATCGATCTCATCCAGCGCCAAGCCGAGCGCGACACACTACAAGCCGAGCGCGACAAGTTAATGGCGCAGCTAAGGAAGCGGCTGATGATCCCCAGGGCAACACCCTCTCCCTCCACCAGGGGTTCAAGGAACTCGTCGAGACAACAGTCAAGAGCAGCGCCTCCTAAACGAGCAAGCGACCCTGAACTTGACCAACAGACAAAGCCTATACCCCCCGCAGACCCCCTTCCCAGACCGGTCCAAGCGAGACCCAGCTACAAGGAAGGAGCGGCATACACTGCGGAGAAGCAAGATAAACCACTACAGGATCTGGAAGACCTGATAGAGGAAGAAGAGGGAGAGGAGGAGAACCAAGCCCGACGACAGCACAGTACTCCACCGGACCAGGAGGTCCAATACAGCCCAGGCTATACCCCCGCGGCGCTGCGCTACAGACCCCCGACTCTATTCACGGGTGAGCACGACGCACGACCAGCCCCGAGGAATAGCACCTGGACCAGCTGGCAATGGTACCCTGCCGGTACCAGCCCACAGAGAGACGCAGAGGACCCAGCAGCAGATGAAGAGGTCCAACACAGTATGAAGAACAGTTTCTACGTGGACAACTGTCTACAAAGCGTCTCGACTCAAGAAGAAGCCGAGGCTCTCCTAATCAAGTTACGCGCCTCCCTAATCAAAGGAGGCTTTGATCTCAGGCAGTGGGCCAGCAGTGACCTGCACGTATTGCGCAGCCTCTCCTCCGCAGACAAGGCTGCCAGCAGCGAGACCTGGATGGCGACAATCCCAGGAGAAGCCCAAGAAATGACACTAGGATTAGTCTGGCGCTTCAAAACAGACTCGCTCCACTATAGACACAAACCCTTGGCTCCAGAGCAAGGAAGGTCGGCGGCGATACCGACCACCAGACGGAGTGTGTACAGAACACTCGCCAGACAATATGACCCGTTGGGATGTATTCTACCTTACACCACCAGGGCAAAGATGATTGTACGAGCACTATGGGACAAGGACCAGGGCTGGGACGACCCAATACCCGCACACCTTGCCTCAACATGGAGAGAGTGGGAGACGGAACTCCGCTCACTCCCAGGTGTCAATATACGCCGCAGCTACTTCCCATCAACAGTGAGGCCAGAGACATGCGAGATTGAGCTACACGTCTTCAGCGACGCCTCCGAAGTAGCCTACGGATCGGTTGCCTATTTGCGTGCCCAAGAGATGGGAGGAGAGATACACACTGCTTTCATACTGGCCCGCTCAAGAATAGCCCCACGTAAGCAACAATCTATCCCACGTCTAGAGCTCTGCGCAGCCCTCGCAGGAGCGCATCTAGCCACGTTAATCCAACGTGAACTCACCATTCCGGTGCATAGAACAATCTTGTGGTCAGATTCCACGACAGTACTCACATGGATTAAGTCTGATTCATGCAGATACAAAGTCTTCGTGGGAGTCAGAGTCACCGAGATTCAAGAATTAACAGAAGAAGCAAGCTGGAGGTATGTGGATACCAAACACAACCCAGCTGACGTCATCACCCGGGGAATGTCCCTGGATGACCTAACCCGTCGCAACATCTACAGTGACGGACCAGCATTCCTCCAGCTCCCGGAAGGAGATTGGCCTACGCCCACCCCGAGGGAAGCAAGTAACGAGGAGGCTGAGAACAAGAAGCCTATGTTCTGTGGACTGAGCACTGTCGCCTCCACAGACCCCAACATAGATGATTGCATTACCCTAGAGAGTGCGCAACAAAGAACATTCCTGCGGCACCACCCAGAGATTCAGTCCACCACTGACATGTCAGCAGCTGACTACGAAGAAGCAGAACTTCTTCTACTACAACGAGCCCAGAGAGACTCGTTCCCCGATGAGCTAGACTGTCTACAGGGAGGAAACCCCGTCCCATCAGACAGCAGACTGATTCACCTGGCACCAGAGAGTGACGCACATAATCTCATCAGAGTGGGTGGTCGCCTGCGGAGAGCCCCCGATCTACCAGATGACATTAAGCACCCGATCGTCTTGAACAGCCGACACAAGGTCACAGAGCTGATCATAAAGAAATACGACGAGGATGTACACCACGCAGGAGCAGAGAGAGTCTTCGCGGAGATCAGACGTCGTTATTGGATATTGCAAGGGAGAGAAGCAGTACGGCGCTTCCAGCGAACCTGTCTAGACTGCCGTAAGTGCCGCGCGCAGCCCAGCATACCACGGATGGCTGACCTACCCCCCTGTCGCCTCCGAATCGGCGACAAGCCATTCCACTCCACAGGCATGGACTGTTTTGGCCCGTTGTATATAAAGAGAGGAAGAGGCACAGAGAAGCGGTGGGGTATTGTATTCAAATGCATGACCACCAGAGCGATACATATCGAGCTCCTTCCGACCATGAGCACAGACTCATTCCTTATGGCCTTCCGGAGATTCATATCACGGAAAGGAAAACCGTCTACATTGTTGTCTGATCACGGGACCAACTTCAAAGGCGGAGAAAGAGAGCTGAGAGAGAGCTTCCAAGCTATGGGCCCAGAACTTAAGACCCACCTCGCTCCAGCCCAGATTGACTTCCAGTTTAATCCCCCGAACGCACCCCACTTCGGTGGAACCTGGGAACGAGAAGTACGTTCTATAAAGACAGCCCTGTATGCCGTACTCGGAGCCCAGACTGTGGCAGAGGAAGTCCTAATGACAGTCCTCACGGAGATCGAGGGAGTATTGAACTCAAAGCCCCTCGGTTACGTCTCCAGTGATGTAGCAGATGTCGACCCAGTCACCCCCAACACACTCCTAATGGGGCGGCTGGACCCCGCGCTACCCCAGACAATGTACAGGCCTGAAGAAGCGAACGGCCGAAGAATGTGGAGGTACAGCCAAGTACTAGCTGACAAGTTTTGGAGCAGCTTCCTACTTCGCTACCTACCGTCTCTACAGACCCGCCAGAAGTGGGTAAAAGAGAGAGACAATTTGACAGAAGGAACAGTCGTCATGATTATTGACCAGTCACTCCCCAGAGCTATTTGGCCGGCTGGCCGCGTAAGCAAAGTGATCACCGGTGCCGATGGCAAGGTCCGAGCAGCTGAAGTACTCGTCCAAGGGCGCACCTACACACGGCCCGTGGCGAGGCTCATAGAACTGCCCCGACTCCCAGATACTATCGATGATGACCATGACCCTATGACTTTGTGAGTTGACTGACCCTTACAGCGGACCTTGAGTGGAAGACAGTGCGGTTAATCTGTCTCTGCTTAGCTAATTAGGTGGGACTAATTAGGGGGCGGCTGTTGTGAAGGATCAGATTAAACCGAATATGTATATTTATTTATATATATATATTTAATTGTATTTGTATATCGTTTGATATCCCCTGTATATTCCTTGTACAATATGCATTGAATATCCCCGTTTCTACTAAACAGCCCATAATAGTTTCATTCTACCATTGGACGAGAACCTGGCGCCAGGTTGCCATACCCCTAGGTCCAAGTTCAATCGTGCCGCCTAACATGTCGAGGCAACCCCCGGTTCCGCGCAGTAATATGTCGGGCGAAATACGTGTGGTACTATTTGTTCATAGCGCATATATATATGGCGCTCGTAAAGTAGAACTTTCTTTTAGTCCAGTTCTTTACCCTCCAACAGAGTGACAGACGCAAAAGCCTCCCCACGACGCACGTGCGGTGTAGTAAGGCCTACTTGGCCCAGAATAGGCATTGAGATATCGTGTAGATTAATAGTTGAATGGTCATAGTTTGGCACCATACCGTCGAGTTGGACGTATTCTATTAAGCTAATAATAGTCTATTTATGTATGGTGCATCGTTCGGTTCGAGTTCTACAGTTATCAGTACCCCCATCGTTCCTGACGTTATCTGGACGCTTAACCAGGCTGGTCAGACCCCTAGTGGTGATTGCATCCGAGGAGCTCCGGGTCAAGAGCGACTGGACCTGTATATTGGATTACTCTACCCTGACGACGGCGAGCCTTCCACGGCTCTTGGATTATGCTTTGTGTGCTTTGATTATTCCATGGATAAAGGCCAACACTGCCGAGTGTTGGAATTACCCCCCGGAGAGGACTCCAGGGCCCTGTTTCTTGTACCTGGATAACTGAGTTAGCCGGATAACTTTAGCTGGATAACTGAGTTAGCCGGACTTTCCGGTTTCATGTACGTGGATTTTCCAAATCACCATGACAACAGATCCAAAAGTTTGAGCCTGGTCGAAAGCAGAGTTCAAGTTCAACTTAGCCTGAACCATCGCCACGCCCCCGCAAAGAAGTGACGGCCCGTTTCCTGAAACTATTCCCACAGTCTACGATCTGCATTATACCATTCTGAATTACGTTCTTGTGCTCCATTCTTCCAGAGGGGGCTTTTGAAATGTAAAATAGACCCAAAATGCTGATACTAAATTCACTTTGTCCTAAATAATGCACGTTATATATACCGTGGCGACGGTGGCGCTCGCTCGTGCGATGTACACATTATGTGGTTATTTTAATTGTAACTGGGATTAAGATGTCTGATGAGATGCGCTGTTTGACGGATTTGAGAAATTGAATGAGCCGTTGACGTCACATTAATGAATGAGGATAAAGAGATAAACTTCATTCATAACAAAGGATATTCTAAACACGGGTCTCTCGTTCATTAATGTATAAACAATGAATTTATCCCATCTGGCACAGTGGTGCAGCGGTAGTGCTCAAGCCTGCCAACCCAGCGACCGGGGTTCAAAACCCGGTCTTTCCAATATGATTTTTTTGAATATAATATTAATGATTATACGCCAAAGTAGCCTGGTTTTAAGTTAAAATATTATAAATCTACATGCATTGAGGATGTCATTCTTTATATAGCTCTCAACGTGCACCAAATTGAATTATTCCTATATTGCAAAAAGAAGGAGACGACTAGGGTCTTGAACCCCGGTCGTCTGTGTGAAAGTCAAAAGAACAACCCGTTAGACCACATTGGAGATAAGATAAACATTGACTATACATCAATCAATGGGTAAGAGAGCCGTATCGTAATTCTGTATAACAGTTAACTAATTATTTTCGCTAGCAAGATCTCATTTGATTATTCAATCCAGCAGGCAAGTTTAAAGAAATATAATCTGATTGATTGAGGTAATGAGGGACTTAAAATTAGCCTATAGATAACGCATTTAACTTGTCGGCGAGGCGATTGAGCCGTACTGCAATATGTTAATAAAGTTTTAAATCAATTAATCAATCAATGCCGCTAGAGAATCAGGATTTCTGCGATCGACACCTGCTGTCTTCTCAGCTGAGGCGGGCGCGCGCACTGATCCTGAGAATCAAGTCTGGCTTGAGTTAACGAGACTGAATCCACCTTCTTGGAACAGGAAAATCCCGGCTTCAAACATCGGGTTAACTGAAGCTGGATAATGACATCTTGATCGACTTAGTTGAACCACGTACAAGAAACAGGGCCCAGGTGAGGCGGCGCTCTACACGTGAGGTCGCACCACGTCTCTCCGTTGTGGACCGGCAGATACCGTTCCACAGAGGGTCCAGCTGTATTCGTCTGCGGCCCGAGGTTCTGTGGGCACCGTGTCCAAGACTTTGGATTCTCCCAAGACACCGTCGGCCAGATGGGATACCGCCAGCGGCTTCTCTAACCCCCCCCTCCTACTGTCTTACAACCAGCGGGACCCCCCCCCCCCTTAGTGTATCCAGCTATAATCATTTAAGTACCATCGCTATCGTTTCCTAAATATTCCAGGTTGTATACTTACTCCCTGCGCAACCAGAGATTGGACATTCAATGTTGATTTACCTACGAATACTCATTTGCCATAAAAGTGCATATTCAATATTTCAAATCATAAATGTAATTAAGTGATCGTTGTATACACCCTTTGCTGTATTAAACTTTCGATTTGGTACATTTGTGTTGGTTCGTTTCATCAGGTGGGAAAGTGTTCATCATACTTATATCTTGTACTGGGTGGCCAGAAGTTAAAGTACATGAGGTAGTGGTATTAAATATCATATCTAACAATACAGTCAGGGAATTGTACCCCTCAGTTACACAAATCAATTACCAGACTTGTCTTTTCATGTTTAACAAATGATTTGTTAAGACATTCATAAAACATCTATAAATCATTTGAAGATGCTATTGTGTGCCCTAATCTGAAGTGAAGACTATTCATCATTCATTCATCATTAACAAATGTCTAATAGTTTGTTAATTATTTGTTTACTTTTTCATCACGTTACAAATGTTGTAGACAGCTTTTGGATCCACCCTTCTTTGTGACATAAAACAGTGACAGAATTAGGGTTATAGATAAATGCAATTTTATTAACACAAACAAAGCAACAACCAATAAACATTGTTTATAATGAAAAGAAAAAGAGTCTCGTTTGACACGCCATATACATGTAACCTGTATACAGTTTGAATGGAGCTACACGTTATACATTAGCAGAGGCAGAGCCAATGCATTTATGCTGCCCCATGCTTTTAAGGTATGAGCAGGCTAAACACCCTTTTTTGTTGGTGAATCTATTCCATCATTTCCGACCTACAACTTAATAGTCCTATATTTTGTGTAGACGTACTTGATGTGGTTGGACCTTTCCTCATTCCTGTGAACGCAGTTGCTGGCTGGCTAATGTGCGCTCAGTATATGTATGTGGGCCGACGTGTATGCTACATGAGGGTAATAATTATTTGTATTTTCAGGCTGTATAGGCGCCGATACAGCCTGAAAATATAATTATTACCCTTGTGTCATCATCACATACCGCAATATACTGAGCACACATTAGGAACAAACGCATCATTCAAATATGTAACGTTAGTGCCAACCACATCAAGTACGTCTACACAAAATATAGGACTATTAAGTTGTAGGTCGGAAATGATGGAATAGATTTACCAACAAAAAAGGTGTTTAGCCTGCTCATACCTTAAAAGCGTGGGGCAGCATCAATTCATTGGCTCTGCCTCTGCTAATGTATAACGTGCTGTAGCTCCATTCAAACTGACGAGAACAAACGTGAACTTTCAACTTTCAAGTCTCAAGTGACTTCCTCTACATACTCCTGGGTCCTTTTAACATGAGCACACACACACTCATGCTGCACACGCTCACACTATGGACACTTTACAGAAGGAAAGATCACTTTAAGAATAGTATAGCTTGAGATTGTATAATATAGCATTGTATAGCAGTGTACATAAAGACCCAATGCCTCATCCGTAGCTAACAGTGTACTGCACTGCCACAGGACCTGTGGCATGCTCTGTAAATAGCTCATGTACAGATACCGATATGCCTACTTTGTTTACTTGTTTATTGCACTATGTCGCTCTATTGGTTGGACTCTTATATTATATTATTACTTGTATTATGCACATCGTTGCGGGCGAGACCCCCCGCATTTCACTGTATATCTGTATGCCGTGACAAATAAAACTCTTGTATCTTGTATCTTGTATCTTGTCCTAGTGTCCCCCATGTTACATGCATATGGCATGTCAAACGAGACTCTTTCTCTTTTTATTATAAACAATGTTTATTGGTTGTTGCTTTTTTGTGTTAATAAAATTGCATTTATCTATAACCCTAATTCTGTCACTGTTTTATGTCACAAAGAAGGGTGGATCCGAAAGCTGTCTACAACATTTGTAACGTGATGAAAAAGTTAACAAATATTTAACAAACTATTAGACATTTGTTAATGATGAATGAATGATGAATAGTCTTCACTTCAGATTAGGGCACACAATAGCATCTGCAAATGATTCATAGATGTTTTATGAATGTCTTAACAAATCATTTGTTAAACATGAACAAATAAATGGAGGTACAGTATAGTTGTTTTTTCATATACATTTTTCAAAGCATCTACAAATGTGTTACTACACATTAAACAACATTATTTAATGATGAACAAATCAAGTACAAACAATGTTGATAATGAGTTATAAATAATGTAGAACTAATTTGTAAATGTTATACAAATATAGTTATAAATTATTTAATAATAATTTACGAATGTATATAAATGATTTGTTCATGATTAGTTCATTATCTACAAATACCTTATAAAGGTCTTATAACTGAGTGCTATTATAATTGGTAACACTTTATAATAGCACTCAGTTATAAGACCTTTATAAGGTATTTGTAGATAATGAACTAATCATGAACAAATCATTTATATACATTCGTAAATTATTATTAAATAATTTATAACTATATTTGTATAACATTTACAAATTAGTTCTACATTATTTATAACTCATTATCAACATTGTTTGTACTTGATTTGTTCATATATATATATAATTGATTAGAATTGATTAGAATATAATTTTAGTTGCCAATTTGTTTGTATTACTAACTTCATATTATGTTTGGATATCTTATGTTCTGTATTCATTCCCTTTGCAGAACCACCCATCATCACCACGATAAATAAACAGCATTTGAGCTGATTGTGTTCGTCTGTGGTGCCGTCCCTCAACCAAGTATTAAAAGTGAAATCTACGGGACAGTTCTGATCGGACACCCTGTAGCGATTAAAATGATCCTGAATCAGCATAAATCATAATTGAGATTGTCATCGGCAACTCCATATATATCACAGGGTTCCTTATGGTAACTGCATGGTATATCACAGGGTTCCTTATGGTAGCTGCATGGTATATCACAGGGTTCCTTATGGTAACTGCATGGTATATCACAGGGTTCCTTATGGTAGCTGCATGGTATATCACAGGGTTCCTTATGGTAACTGCATGGTATATCACAGGGTTCCTTATGGTAACTGCATGGTATATCACAGGGTTCCTTATGGTAACTGCATGGTATATCACAGGGTTCCTTATGGTAGCTGCATGGTATATCACAGGGTTCCTTATGGTAACTGCATGGTATATCACATGGTTCCTTATGGTAACTGCATGGTATATCACAGGGTTCCTTATGGTAACTGCATGGTATATCACAGGGTTCCTTATGGTCACTGCATGGTATATCACAGGGTTCCTTATGGTAACTGCATGGTATATCACAGGGTTCCTTATGGTAACTGCATGGTATATCACATGGTTCCTTATGGTAACTGCATGGTATATCACAGGGTTCCTTATGGTAACTGCATGGCATATCACAGGGTTCCTTATGGTAGCTGCATGGTATATCACAGGGTTCCTTATGGTAACTGCATGGTATATCACAGGGTTCCTTATGGTAGCTGCATGGTATATCACAGGGTTCCTTATGGTAACTGCATGTTATATCACAGGGTTCCTTATGGTAACTGCATGGTATATCACAGGGTTCCTTATGGTAACTGCATGGTATATCACAGGGTTCCTTATGGTAACTGCATGGTATATCACAGGGTTCCTTATGGTAACTGCATGGTATATCACAGGGTTCCTTATGGTAACTGCATGGTATATCACAGGGTTCCTTATGGTAGCTGCATGGTATATCACAGGGTTCCTTATGGTAACTGCATGGTATATCACAGGGTTCCTTATGGTAACTGCATGGTATATCACAGGGTTCCTTATGGTAACTGCATGGTATATCACAGGGTTCCTTATGGTAACTGCATGGTATATCACAGGGTTCCTTATGGTAACTGCATGGTATATCACAGGGTTCCTTATGGTAGCTGCATGGTATATCACAGGGTTCCTTATGGTAACTGCATGGTATATCACAGGGTTCCTTATGGTAACTGCATGGTATATCACAGGGTTCCTTATGGTAACTGCATGGTATATCACAGGGTTCCTTATGGTAACTGCATGGTATATCACAGGGTTCCTTATGGTAACTGCATGGTATATCACAGGGTTCCTTATGGTAACTGCATGGTATATCACAGGGTTCCTTATGGTAACTGCATGGTATATCACAGGGTTCCTTATGGTAACTGCATGGTATATCACAGGGTTCCTTATGGTAGCTGCATGGTCAGGGCTGTACGCTAAGCTTTTTCACTAGGGGCACACTTGCCCCTAAATGAGAAATTTAGGGGCAAATAATATTTTTTAGGGGCAAATTTTTAAATAACTATTTTACCATTATAGTAGGGCTGGGCGATATGGCCTCTAAATGATATTGCGATATTTTTTGGCCATATCACGATACACAATATATATCGCAATATTTTGACATTTCCTAAAGCACTTAAAAATGCTTGATTTAACCCTTTGATGCATACAGTCACGCCAATATGATGATTATAATAAGTCCCTGCAACATATGTTTGCATTATTAAACCATGAAGATGCTTTAAAAAATAATTTAATGAAAATGTACTAAGAGTAGTCTACTGACACACTAATAAAAAAAATTATTTACATCTAAGACTATTTATATAAAAACTCTTGGGTGCCCTTTTTTTGCACAGTACTGTGTTTTCTATCCACTTTAGCCAAACACACACACACATATATATATATATATATATATATATATATATATATATATATATATATATATATATATATATATATATATATATATATATATATATATATATATATATATATATATATATATATATATATATATATATATATATATATATATATATATATATATATACTACTGTGAGAAAATAATAATTACACACAAAGGGATAATGGCTTATAGCAGACTTAATGATTTTAGAATATTTCAGATAATGAAATTAAATGTTTATCATCAACTATCCAGTTAGTATTTATACTGTCTGTAACGTTTGGCTACTTTAAATCATTGAATGTAGAGAGAGAGCGAGAGAGAGAGAGGGGGCGAGAACGCACAAGAGAGCCAGCCCCCCCCCCCCCCCCCCCGGGTTTTGTTCTAGGTTCGCGTTTTGATCGTCTAAGCTGCCGTAGGTGATGACGTCACACTCGAATGTAAACAGGAAGAGTCTAACACGGAGATGGAAAGTCACAGTGGTCGATGATATACAGAAACGAATAACTAATAAATATGAAGTTATGTTTAAACTTCTGTTGTCAAGCGTTGTCACTTGTCAATATAACCCACCCCCTTTCCTCACTTTTCCACCGTCCCTGCTTCACTCGGGACCACCAGCTAACGTTAGCCCATTGCTCGTGTCAATTAAATTGCATGTTATTAAATGTCCGCGCTGGTCTGTCTAATGAAATTACAACCGCAACATTATGTCGCCTGTACAGCCCTGGTTGTAGGCTAATGTTAGTGTAGTGAAATGCGAATGAAGGGGTGAAATCACTATTCGCAAGCTTGCGAGTAGATATAATTTTTCATTCGCACCGGCCAAATTAGGGGGCAATTTGCGACGATCTCGTCGCAGCGTACAGGCCTGATGGTATATCACAGGGTTCCTTATGGTAACTGCATGGTATATCACAGGGTTCCTTATGGTAGCTGCATGGTATATCACAGGGTTCCTTATGGTAGCTGCATGGTATATCACAGGGTTCCTTATGGTAGCTGCATGGTATATCACAGGGTTCCTTATGGTAGCTGCATGGTATATCACAGGGTTCCTTATGGTAGCTGCATGGTATATCACAGGGTTCCTTATGGTAGCTGCATGGTATATCACAGGGTTCCTTATGGTAACTGCATGGTATATCACAGGGTTCCTTATGGTAGCTGCATGGTATATCACAGGGTTCCTTATGGTAGCTGCATGGTATATCACAGGGTTCCTTATGGTAACTGCATGGTATATCACAGGGTTCCTTATGGTAGGATTGTCTTTTCATACAGTAGCATGCTTGTTACTACATGCTGCTTAAGAATATGATGCTCTGTGATGGTGCATACATTGACACGTTAAATGTTTGAATGTGGTTGTTCATTTGTGTGTGAATATGTTAATGCCAATTATCTTGTGTGTGTGTGTGTGTATGTGTGTCTCTGTATGTGTGTGTGTGTGTGTGAGTGTGTGTCTCTCTGTGTGTGTGTGTGTGTGTGAGTGTGTGTCTCTCTGTGTGTGTGTGTGTGTGTGTGTGTCTCTCTGTGTGTGTGTGTGTGTGTGTGTGTGTGTGAGTGTGTGTCTCTGTGTGTGTGTGTGTGTGAGTGTGTGTCTCTCTGTGTGTGTGTGTGTGTGTGTGTGAGTGTGTGTCTCTGTGTGTGTGTGTGTGTGTGTGTCTCTCTCTGTATGTGTGTGTGTGTGTGTGTGTGTCTCTCTCTGTATGTGTGTGTGTGTGTGTGTGTGTGTGTGTGAGTGTGTGTCTCTCTGTATGTGTGTGTGTGTGTGTGTGTGTGTACCTCCTGCAGCAGCTGCACCTTGCTCTCCAGCAGCTCCTGCATGTGTGTGTGTGTGTGTGTGTGTGTGTGTGAGTGTGTGTCTCTCTGTATGTGTGAGTGTGTGTGTGTGTGTGTGTGTGTGTGTGTGTGTGTGTACCTCCTGCAGCAGCTGCACCTTGCTCTCCAGCAGCTCCTGCATGTGACTGATCTCATGCTGACGTTCTGTCAGGCGACGCTGCAGCTCCGCCTCGTTCTCATTGGACAGAGCCTCCACCTTCGACCTATAGCAGCACAGGATTGGGGCGATGATGACAGTGGAGGTTATTGCATGACTACTAGTGAGGCAGTGCTTCACTAGTATACAGACAAAATATATATATTATTATTACATATTATTCTTATTATTTTAATTTAAATTCTTTTTTTTTATATTTATTTTTATTAGAAATGTTTTCCTCTGTGGAAAAAAACAATGCCAGTGAATTCTTTTTTCTTCAAAAATGTCCAAGTGACAGCTCTCTGACCCTGATCCCATAACACATTGATGCTGGTCAGCTGTCAATCAGTCACTGCAAATTTGGTGCACTGGGCAGGGCTTAAGAATCTAATAATCCAATCAAAATAGGGTATTTAAAAAAAGAAAGAAAAAAAGGCAGTTAGTGAGGCCATGCGCACTTGATTGATTGGCCTTCACGCCGTGTTACATTGTGTTGACAACCTTGAGATCCAATCGGAGAATGGTGCCAGCTAATGATACGGAACTGCAGCTGGACCCTATTGACTGTGTGTGCAACTTGATTTGAAAGAGACTGACATAACGTTAGAGAAAAGAAGATTCATTTGCCTAATATAATAATTCATATTTTAAGATCTTTATTCAATTGTTCATGAACTTATTGTGCATCGTTTGATGATATATATATTTTTTTTAATCTCAGTTGAAGTAGTGTAATTGACGTGAACGTGCCGTCTTGGACTCTGTAAGCTAACTTGTTGTAGCTAATGTTAGCTAATAGCTAAGTCATCGAAACGTTCACCCAGAGGAAGAAGAAGAAGAGGAAGATGGGATAGGTGAGCCCACAGCTTTGATGAGTGCACTACTTTGGCAATCGCTTGGGTGACTGTCTGAGTGACCACCTGTCGGAGTAGGAGTCCCGAAAATTGAACGTGTGTCACGCATCAACAGAACAATGTTTAGTGGATTTTGACAGCATCATCACGCAAATGAAGGATCGATTAGATCACAAAAGACTGCTGTTTGTTGCATTGCCTGATTTGCAACTGTTTGCAAGCAGAGGAGGTCATTGAACGTTTCATCAGAAAATATTGAAGGATGGATTTAATTTACAAGTGATCAGATGGGAGGGACACTATTTCCTCGTAAAGAAGTACATCAAATGGTGAGTGGATTTAAAATATATATATATATATTGGGCCGCTGCGTCCAGTGTGTCAGTGACGTGTGTGTGGCTGAAATGCGTGCGTTTACTTTCGAATTACCCACGTAATTGTCCTTGTGTTACATAAAACCCATCTGTGGCCTCGTGCAGAGGAAGGTGGTAAATACATGTTAGAGGAGACTGAGGAAGGGGTTCTATCAGTGTCTGTTCCTGAAGTCTGGGGCCAGGCGGATGTTTCTCAGGAATTTTGTCAGAAGGTTATGGGAAGCTCCTTCAGATAAAATCGGTTCCTGAAGTAATCAGGTCTGAGAGGCTGAGGTTCAGCAGCTTGTTTTCACCGTTTCCCTCGATATTCCAATGTACAGTTTTGCTTGTACAGTTGTACAAGCATGTACCATTGACTCAGAATGGTCTGTTTTATTGAAATCGTCACAGCAGTATAGTTTGTTTATACTTCAGAAGTATGATATTTAAACATGGTCCCCAAAATGAATGGAAGCGAATGAGGAGCCTGACACCTGGGAGGAATGGGGGTGTTGCAGCCTTGGGGATGTTTTAAAAATATAATTTAATATATAATATAATATAATAATTTGTGCTTCACCAAGAAATTTGGTCAGCAGCCGCCAGGAAATGCAACAGTCTGAATCGCCTCACAATGCTGGCCAGGTTAGGAGATGCATCTCTATCTTAGGTTGAAGGAGCACTTCACCAAAAAAAAACAATAAGTTTGTTATGAATGAGGGGCGGCTACGTGGCGCAGTGGGCAAGGCCCTCGCAACGAATGCTGGAGACTAGGCTCGAACAGGATGCCTCCTGTTCGAGCTCCGCTCTCCACATTGCTTTCAGTTTAGCTGGTCGTCCACAGTAATACACATTGGCCGTATTACGGGGAGGGAAACTGAAGGGTGGGGATCGGGCGTTGTGGACAGCGACTCCTACAGGTCGGTTGGTGCGCCTGCGCAGTAGAATCAAGAAGCGACGGGGGCGGGGCCCCTCCAAAGCCCAGACCCCCGACGCTGAAAGATCGAGCCGCGCAGGTGAAAAGATGCGACGGCTGTTACCTCGAGTATCGGAGGGGACTCGTGCTATGTATGACTTAGTCCACATTGCAGTCGGCTTGTGGGAGGCAAGAAACAACGTTCGAAGACAGGGGAGGGTTGAATTGGACGATATGAAAATTGGGATGGGAGAAAAATAGAAAATGGGAGAAAAAGTGGATCAAAAAGAAAAAAGTTTGTTATGAATGAATGAAAGTATCGATAATAATAATACGTTTTTTGCATAGGGATTTTTTCGAAACGGTTATGTTAGGTTGAAGGAGCACTTCACCAAAAAACAATAAGTTTGCGGCGCCCAAGTGGCGAACCACGTAACACGCTGCGTCGCGGCACGGCTGACCCGGGTTCGATTCCCGGGCCCAGCGTTCTTTGCCGAATGTCTTCCCCTGCTCTGTCTCCCATTTCCTTCTCTCCCTCTCTCTCTACCGGACTGCCCGGTAGTAAAAACGCAATAAAAATCTACAAAAACATAAAAAATACGTTTGTTATGAATGTTTATTTTTGTGTAAAAAAAAAAAAGTATCAATAATAATATTACGTTTTTTGCATAGGGATTTTTTCTAAACGTTTATGATTCAAACTTCGTGTACACGTTCACATCCCTACTTTTATCACATTTCAGAATGTTGAGGGATAAATGGATAGATTATCAAACATGTTTGAAATAGTTTCGGGACGCAGGCGGTCAGGTGGCGTAGCGGAGATTGCGTTCGTCACCAACCCCGGAGACGCTAGGATTCGCCTGTTCGAATCCAGCTCACAGCTCCGGGGTTGTCACCAGCTTGGCTGGCCGTTCACACTAATACAATTGGCTGTATTACAGGGTGGGAGAAGCTGGCGGGGTGGGTCCGGGTCGTTGTAAACAGCGACTCCTACAGTTCGGTCGGGGCGCCTGCTCAGCGCGGATAGGATCTAAGTGGGATAGTGTGATCCTTCCACACGCTACGCCCTCTCAGTGAGAATCCGCGCTGCCAGGTGAAAAGAAGCGGTTGATTGGCTAGACGTGTGTTGGAGGAAGCACGTGGTAGCCTCCACTCTCCCAGACCGACTGTGGGGGGTAAGTGCGCAGCGACCAGGAAGGGGATTGGGAATTGGCATAACGACTAACATTGGGATGGGAGAAAATCGGAGGAAAAAAGGAGGGGGAAAAAGATTAAAAAAAAATCGGGACTCCTACGACGTTAGAATCTTTTTCTTATCGCGATCGCGGGTAAACTCGCATTTCTTAATAATTTTTTTTTATAAAATATATAAAAAATAATTATATATGCTGATTTATTTTGCACATCATCTCACACACATCCATACACTCTAAACCGTTTTGCACACATTTATTTAGTTTGACAGTTATTGACAGTAAATCTTTACATATTTTTTTAACAATTTTTAAGGCTCTGATATGCTTAGCCTGCTGTTAGCCCTGAGAAGAGCCGTGCTATTACACACTCAACAGCACCAACCAGTTTCACCAAAAACGTTAACCCTTTCAGGTGTATACAGTACAATCCCACGTGTGACATTAGAATGTTCAAGAAAGAATAGATTCTAAAGGGTTAACGGGGTTAATATGTGTGATGTTAAGTGCAGAACACAGGAGGTGCTGAACCCTTAACCTCCTCTGTGGAATAAGGTCATTATGGTTAAGATACTCTCTCAATACTCCTTAACTCAACACATGGGCGGCCCAGTCTAAACAGTCAGCCACAGGGTGTGTGTGTGTGTGTGTGCGTGTGTGTGCGTGTGTGTGTGTGTGTGTGTGTGTGTGTGTGTGTGTGTGTGTGTGTGTGTGCGTGTGTGTGTGTGTGTGTGTGTGTGTGTGTGTGTGTGTGTGTGTGTGTGTACTCCAGAGACTGGTCTGCTCCTCTACCTCACGTCTATCAGTCTCTCCTAATAACTCTAATGATAAACACAGAGCTGGGAGTTTATTTATGAAGCAGAGAGGGAGGGGAGGGGGGGGGAAGAGAGAGAGAGAGAGAGAGGAAGGGAGAGAGAGAGGGGAAGGGAGATAGAGAGGGAGGGAGAGAGAGAGAGAGAGAGGGGAAGGGAGAGAGAGAGAGGGGAATGGAGAGAGGGAGGGAGTGAGGGAGAGAGAGGGAGAGGGAGAGGGGGAGGGAGAGAGATGGGGGAGAGAGAGAGAGGGAGGGAGTAAGGCAAAAACGAATAGCAGTAATAGCAGTAATAGCAGTAATAGCATGCTAGATACACCACAAAGAGAAATGGCTTTAATGGTAAATGGACTGCATTTATATACCAGCTTTTATCCAAAGTGCTTTACAACTTAGGCCTCACATTCACCCACTCACTCACACACTCACACACCGATGGCGGAGGCGACCACGCGGGGGGCCAACCTGCTCATCGGGGGCAGTTAGAGGTTAAGTGTCTTGCTCAAGGACATGCTTCGACGTGCTGCCGGGAGAAGCCGGAATCGAACCGGGCACCTTCCGATTACCAGACGACTGAGGCTCTGTCACCCCCCCCCCCCCCCCTCAGGTTTGACAGTCTGACACCAGCAAACCTGAGTCCCTAACGTTGTTTGTAAAGATGTGTCGACTTTGTATACATTCACGGCGCCTCATATTTTGGCTTTGCGTTGTATGTGAGCGGATGTTAAGAAAGAGAGTGTTGTATATGCATCACAATAGTGGTGACTGTGCCTTTAACGGCACGGTCAGTTTTGCGACAGGCTGCCATAAAGCGTTGCGGTTGCCGGCAGCTGGTGTGAGTGTTCTGAAGTGCAATAAAACGTCTCCGGTTATGTCGTGGTCCGGCCAGTTATTATACACAATAGAGAGGAACAGAACAAGTGATACAGAGAAAGAAAGAAAGAAAGAAAGAAAGAAAGAAAGAAAGAAAGAAAGAAAGAAAGAAAGAAAGAAAGAAAGAAAGAAAGAAAGAAAGAAAGAGAGTGAGAGAGAGAAACAGAGAGAGATGGAGAGAGAGGTACAGAGAGAGATGAGAGAGAGATGGAGAGAACAGAGATAATGGATGAATGAATGATATAGAAAAAGAGAGAGGTACAGAGAGTGAGAGAGAGAGAGAGAGGTACAGAGAGTGAGTGAGAGAGAGAGAGAGAGGTACAGAGAGTGAGAGAGAGAGAGAGAGAGAGAGAGAGAGAGAGAGAGAGAGAGAGAGAGAGAGAGAGAGAGAGAGAGAGAGAGAGAGAGAGAGAGAGAGAGAGAGAGAGAGAGAGAGAGAGTGAAGGCAGGTCAGCCATGCTGTCTCTACCACAGCCTCACCAGTGCAGAGGGGCATGTAACCTTGACTGTATACGTCCACGCTCTGCTAACCGGGGTGGGGAGTGTTTGTTTTCAGAGCCAACGTGTCAAAGTGCAGCTGACAGGTGTTAAAATGATTGATTCTGCTCATTATTCCCTCTAATACACAATACAGATTCATTGTAGAAGTCTGTTGTTTATAGATCTGTCTATATTACGGTAATAATGAATCAGATATCATACTGATGAATGGGGCTGTCATGGAATAAGTGTTGATATCGTTTCTTTCGTGGCACTGATTCCTCTTGGAGTAATAGATGCTCCTGGGTTCTGTTGCTATAGATTACAAAGTCATATTTAATAATAAAGCACTGGCTAAATTAATTGATGCATCTATTGAGACGGAATGGAAGATTTCACTTCTGTTTTGTGAAAACGTCATGACTTTAATCGTAGTGTTTTTATTCATTCTTTCTTTTTTAAATGTTTACTTTAAAGCCATTCTTAACCCTTAATTATAATAATTAACCCAGACTTTATAATGCATCAATGTGCCTCACTGCATCACTGAGCACAGGGTGACAGTACTACCTTCCTGGACTTTTACATTTACAAATGTACACTTACTGTATATTTCTGTATATTTTTACTGTATATTTTATATTAGAACGTGACATAGCAAATGTATATCCCGGACTGTATTTTATTCTTAGGCTTATTTTATTCTTATTCGTGACTTTTGTTTTTGTCTACCCAAATGTCCACTGTTTAGAGTGAGCGATTTGTAGTGCCAAATTTGATGAATAAAGTATTTTTATTTTATTTTTTTATTATGTTTTTGGTAGATATTTTTATTGGTTTTTACCAGGCAGTCCGGCAGAGAGAGAGGCAGTATGGGAGGATAGAGGGGGGAAGACATTCGGCAAAGGTCGCCGGGTCCGGGAGTCGAACCCGGGACGGCCGTGTTGCACCGCAGTGCTGTATGTGATGCGCCACCCTGGTGCCTTAAACCTTTTTTTCTTAATTCAGTTTGATCAAAACCTTGGAAGTGCTTATCCGAGTCTTAAGGCGAGACACTGCAGGTGAATAGGCAAATATACTTTTTTTGTTGATTTTGAGATTTTGTTATATTTTGCTTCCTAAACATGTCTTCTATGAAACTAGTGACAATAAAACGTCAATAACACACATTTAGTTGTTTATTTTACTTCATTTTGCCTTATTGCATCCATAAATGTGCACATATTTAATGAGGAAGTGCCTCATTTGCATATATAAACATAAAATTCTGAAAACTTGCAATATATTTTTTCTTAGTTTATATGTACATAACAAACTGGGAAAGTTTCATAGTGATATCTATTCAAATATTTTTTGCCTATTCGGGGGTACTACACTGTTTGTAGCCTGTGTGTAGTTCTGTTCAGTTCAATAACATCATTATTATTATTATTATTATTATTATTATTATTATTATTATTATTATTATTATTATTATTATTATTATTATTATTATTATTATTATTATTATTATTATTATTATTATTATTATTATTATTATTATTATTATTATTATTATTATTATTATATTATTATTATTATTATTATTATTATTATTATTATTATTATTATTATTATTATTATTATTATTATTATTATTATTATTATTATTATTATTATTATTATTATTATTATTCAGTTATCAGGCATGTGTTTAGGTTGTCTATTACTAATGGTTTGATTAGGTATTGTGTTTGTAAATATCTGTTCTGACTGCTTATCCGAGTCTTAAATATCTGTTCTTGTGAATGAGAGAGTGAATGCGTTAGAGAGTTCTGTAGTAGAGCGATATATATATATAGGCTGTGTGTTGCTGAGAGTCTCTTTACATTGACTGACAGCTGCCTCACTGACAGGTGCTGGAGCTCAAATAGTTCCACACTCAGCACAATAAACCTGCTCTGCTCTCTGTCACACAGCACACTCGAGATTCAAGAGAGTTATTAGTCACATACACACACAAGACATGTAGTGAAATGAGGGTGGCCATGCCCGCCTCGATTGTGCAAAAAATACTAATAATAATAGAATAAAATAGAATAGATAATAAAATAGACGTGATAAAAGGTAAGTAAATATTCTAAGTAAGTAAACCTTTATTTATTTAGAAACTTTCAACACAGAAGAGTAACACATTCCTTCACTCTACTATGAGATCAAAATAAAAACTAGAGTTCTTAAAAAGAGTAACTGTGCAATAACAAAATATACTCATTTACTAATTACAAATATACAAATTATAAACTTTTTTACAAAAACACAAATTGCTGGCTATAATATATATTGCTATACGCTAGCTATATACCACAGCTTTATTATGATCACAAGATCCATTGGGCAACGGTATATCATTAAATGTTCGTACTCTGACACATTCTATTAAATAAATAAATAAATAAACAAGAAATGTGTGCCACTTATTGGTCTAACACTCGCCCCGGAGTTGTTGATGTCAAAATGTCAACATACAGTAGAGTCTGTCTGCCTTATGGACAAAGTCATGTTCAAAGTCACGTTGGATTCAACACGTCCAGGAAGCAGACAGACTCTCGTGTTGATTGGACCACTTCAACAACTTCAGGGTGAGTGAGTGTCTGACGAACAAGTGGCTTGAAACTCATGAATTATCATGAATTCTGTCTTTCCTGTCCTTTCCAAGCAGCCACAGACACAGCATCGACCACTGGTCTGAGGTAGAGAGCATTGTCCAGAATACTGATCTGGGGTCTGTTATATTTCAGACTCCTCACAGAGCATCATTCAGAAGACTGATCTGGGGTCTGTTATATTTCAGACTCCTCACAGAGCATCATTCAGAAGACTGATCTGGGGTCTGTTATATTACTCACAGTGCATGGTCCAGAATCAGCTGGTTGTCCTGAAGCTCCTGTTTCAGACTCTCCACCTCCACCTTCAACTCAATGTTCTGGAAGAGAAAACAGAGACGTTCTCAAAACAGTGAAAGAACAAGGAATTGCATGTTTAACCCGTTCACAGCCACACAACAAAGGGTTAACCCTAGACCAGTGGTTCTCAAACTTTTTACACCAAGTACCACCTGAGAACGTAGCTGGCTCTCCAAGTACCACCATATGACCGGCGTTAAAATACAGTATATTCAGCTATGCACAGTTCACGCAGGAGGCAAATGTATTCCTAATACCATTATTTATTGTTAACTTTTGTCAGACACAGCCACAATGTACAAAGGGATAGCACTAGAACTAGCAAACGCTTCCACACAACTCATACAATGCAAGGGGCATTGAGAACATAATAACTAACATTCTCACATAGCAAGTGAGAAAATTAAGAACTGTATTTCAGCAAATGTACTTAATTCTCTCTCTATCTCTCTCTCTCTCTCTCTCTCTCTCTCTCTCTCTCTCTCACACAGCAAGCAATTGTCCGTCATTCTCTCTCTCACACACACACACACACACACACACACACACACACACACACACACACACACACACACACACACACACACACACACACACACACACACACACACACACACACACACACACACACACACACACACACACACACACACACACACACACACACATAATTATTTTGTTACAAAAACTTAATTTCCTGCATTCTGGTGCAGGCATTTTTGAATTTTTACCCTTTAAATGCCAGTGTTTGTGATGGGCATCACAAATTATTGTAAAAAAGAAAAGAAAACACACATTCAATACATTTTTGAATGTTTACCCTTTAAATGCCAGTTTGGGTGATGGCATCACAAATTATTGTTAAAAAAAACACAAAAAGTAAAATATTTTCAATATATCAAATGCAAAGTAAATTTTTCTGGGGGGGATTATTACAGGCTAGGCATGTGTCAATGATTAGCAGCAACACAGATTTTGATGGATTTTTTGTAATGTCAGATTTAACACCAACTCTTTTCAGAAAAGTGGGAGTATTTCATTTTTTATCTGACATTACAAAAAATCTAAAAAGATAAATGGTTATGATCAGGGCTGAAGTTGAATTAAAGATTTATGACTGTTTAGACTGCATTACTCTCTGTCACAGTGATCTCCTGCTTGTTCCCCACTTAGGTTATCTAACTATCGCGCCGCCGCAACCAGAAACACTGGCCTGGCCTGCTTCTAAGTTCAGTGGCCTGACTGCAAAAAGAAAAAAATAATTTTTATTTTTATTTTTTGCTTTTTTGTAAATGTTTTCAAGTACCACCAGCAGTACCACCAAGTACCACTAGTGGTACGCGTACCACAGTTTGAGAACCACTGCCCTAGACAATACAGAAGGTTAACCCTTTCACTGCCACACGACAAAGGGTTAACCCTTTCACAACCACAAGGTTGAAAGGGTTAACCCTTTCACAATCACACTACAGAAGGTTAACCCTTTCACTACCACACTACTACAGACGGTTAACTAATTCTGTAGTATGGAAGTGAAGGGGTCAAGCGTGAATTTAAAGGTTGGTTTTCCAGATCATATAAGAATTGAAAGACGTTTGACATCATTGCTTATTTTTCATGTCCCTAGAATAAGAATAAAATCCTTTGCTAACTTGACAACATAAACATTCCAAATGGGCCCACGTTTTTTTCCCGGTGCAATTTCTGCTAATATGTATAACTGACATAAACTTGGGCCCAAACTGTTCCCTTGGACGGGATATTATTAAAGGAACAAACCAACATTATGTGGAATGTGCTTACCGTCTTCTCCAGAGTCAGAAAAGAAGATAGATGCTCATTTCCTCTCTGTGCGTTCAGTAGAAAGCTATCCGAAGCCTAGCTTAGCACAAATGAACAGAAGCTGTTACGGACAAGCTAGCCTAGCCAAGAGTTTTAAGCTAGGCTACTGGTCCATATCCGCTTCCATTCATTTGTGCTAAGCTTGGCTAGGAGAGGAAATTGGCATCTAGAAGACGATAAGTGTATTTCCCATAATGTTGGCGTGTTCCTTTAACAATGTTGACAAACCACCATCAAGTATGTGGTTTCCTTAGTGTAGGAGGCTGCGATATTTGATGTGTGCAAAATGTGTGTAATGGAAATTAAGTATCGTGGTGCTGAGAGACCCAAATCATATTCCACAGACTGAAGAGAAAACACTTCTGTTTGGTACAGACTCTAAAATAACCTTTCAGTTAAAAAGAGAATGAGGAAACAAGGATTATCATAAACTCGGCACAGAGAATCATCGGCTGCCCCCTCCCCTCCCTGAAGGACTTGCACAACTCCCGCTGCCTCAACAGAGGGTTTCTTGTAAAGTATTTTATGTTTCTTGTATAGTATTTTATGTTTCTTGTATAGTATTTTATGTTTCTTGTATAGTATTTTATGTTTCTTGTATAGTATTTTATGTTTCTGTATAGTATTTTATGTTTCTCTTTTATTACTTATTACTGCACCTTAAGTCTGAGTCCCAAATATTGTTGTATACAAATATAATGATAATAAAGTACAATCTAATCTAATCTATCATTCCCTGTAATACAGCAAATCATACCGCAATCACAGTATCTGTCACAAGAATTGCAATATGTTGTTTTCCCTCAAATCGTTCAGCCCTAAATGTGATAAATATGATTCCTGTAACGGATTGTTCTCATGTCCTTTCCCCTGCTATTGTTCTTCTTTGCATCTTTCACTGTGTTGATTTTGCACGACAAGTCGACAACTGCTTCCAAACAAACTGTGTCCTGGCTGAGCCGCTGACCCACATCTCACTGCGGCAGCGCTGCTGCTCTATAAATAACATGAGCACCTGTCATATCTGTGTCTCTCTCCACCCCTCCAATCCACACACACACACACACACACACACACACACACACACACACACACACACACACACACACACACGCGCGCGCGCACACACGCACACGCACACACACACACACGGACACGCACACACACACACACACGCACACGCACGCACGCACACGTCGCACACACACACACACACACACACAAGCACGCTCCCCTTTTTAAATGATTTTTTTTTTTAATGTATTCTCTTTTTCAGTTTTCATGTGTTTTCTCAGTTTTCTCTGTTGGCCACATAGCAGCTCCAATGGAGCACATTAAGGGTTAACCGCCTTGCTCAAGGGCACTTAATTGGGAATAGTTGCTAAAGGGACAGTGTTCTTTCAGTTCTTTCATTCAGTTCCTCCCAACAAAAATATTTCTGCCAGTGTGGGGATTGTACCTTTCCCATCTTACCCCCCCTTACCAAGTGAAGTGAAGTGAAGTGAAGTGAATTTGTTGTTTGATATCATGACTCATGTTTATTTCAATACATGTCTCAACAGGCTCCACAGTGGAGCCACACATCCTGACAATAACCCTTAATGAAGATGAGGAAAACCTCAATCACACAATCTTCTTAGGTAAGATAAGGGCCAGAAACCTCAAAAGGGTGATTCAATGAGAGACAACAAGGACGGCCAGGTGTGCACCCATGAGTGAATCTGTGTCACATCCTCTCAACACCCACCCTCCCCAGTTTAATACCCCCCCCCCCCTCAGATCCAGGACCACTTTAACTCTTGGCCCAGGAGCAGGGCAGCAACAAGCAGGACAGGACCGGTTGGCGTTCTGCTCACGTCTCTGTGGATGATAGACTGCACCAGACTGGCATTCCTGACCTGGTAAACGGCACGACTTTGAGATATCCTGCACCCCTCGCGAGTAAGATGAGGACCAGTGCATGCTCACTGTGTACAAGGCACGGATCAACAGCATGCTGACATACTGACACACACAGGTTCCGGTGCATAGAATCCTGTGCATGTTAGTATTTAGTTCATAGAATACGTGTGCACGTTAGTATTCAGTACATATAATTGTGTGCACGCTAGTATTCAGTATAGTCTGTCCACTAACATGGGAATTAATGTGTGCGTGATGTCATGTGATATTTTGCAACTGTGGAAAGCGCGTTTACTGTACATGTAGTACTGTAGGCTATGCACTAATACTACTGACACACGTACACATGATTCAGCCACACGCAAGAGCACGTATATAAAAGTGACACATCCATGAACCCATGCATGCACGCGAGTATGCATGGCAGTATGCACACATACACACAATAAGGCCTGGGGGTTCTGCTCAGAAAGATGTGGGTCATTGGTTCTATAATTACTGATGAAAAAGAGGTCATGGTGATAAGGGCAGATAGGACCATCATTCTCCTGGCAGTCATGTGGGTTTTTCGCAGGGGTGTAAAGTACTTGAGTAATTGTACTTTGTTACAATACTTAAGTACTGTTTTTGGGGATTTGTACTTTACTCGAGTATTATTAGGTTTGTATACTTGTACTTTTACTCAATTACATTTCAGAGAAAAAAAACATACTTTTTACTCCTTACATTTAAAATGCAGACCTCCAAAGTCCAAAGTACAAATCTTGCAGGTCCAACCATTTGAATTAGTATTATTTGTTTCTCTGGCCGAACTAACGTTAACGTTATTAATCCTGCGGCCGCTCTTTATTTAAAAACAGCCAATCAAATTAACCCGCCCATACCCATGCTGATTGGTCCTTGTGCAAGACTAGAAAGCGGGGATCTTTGATTAAACACCTGCTATCAGAAGAATAGACAGTCAGAGTGACAAGCTACAGAAGATGGCTACAAACTAAACAGAACATTTCATTGCCCCGGAATAAAAAAAAGTTTTAACTTTTACTTTTTAGGACTTAAGTACATTTAAAAGTAGAAACTTTTTGACTTTTATTCAAGTGTGGTGTTAGCCAGATACTCTGACTTTTACTTGAGTAAGATTTTGAGACGGTACCCATACTTTCACTTAAGGATAATTTCTGGGTACTTTTTACACCCCTGGATTTTAGATGCGATATAATCCCTACTCTGACCTTTATAAGACCCTAAGAACCACTCAAGCCACTGTACTGTATGACTACCATTTCTTTCTTCATTAAAGTGCTCATTTGAGTAGAAGAAGAAGCAATACAATTATATTTCTTCACTATGAACTGAGTGCACATGAATTAATGAATGATCGTTGCATTTATATAGCGCTTTACGATGTATCGCAAATGTGTAAATAAAACCAAATACCTCAATGCTGTGTCCGAAATACTGTTTGCAACATTAAAATGACATATATATATATATATATATATATATATATATATATATATATATATATATATATATATATATATATATATATATATATATATATATATATATATATACCACACTACAGGAGGTTAACCTTTCACGACCACACTACAGAAGGTTAACCTTTCACGACCACACTACAGAATGTTAACCGTCTGTAGTGTGGTAGTGAAAGGTTAACCTTCTGTAGTGTGGTTGTGAAAGGGTTCACCTTCTGTAGTGTGGTAGTGAAATGTTAACCTTCTGTAGTGCGAAAGGGTTAATGATAAAACTGTACAAATGATATTTCAAGAAAAGAGAGATCATCTTTTATGTACTCGGCTCAGAGAGCCGGTGGAAAGACGATACCGTATTTGCACATGAAAGGGTACATCTGAATATTGATGCAGTAAACCTTGTACTGCTGGTGGACTATCTTCACAACCACAGACCAGTTGGTGTCTGTCTGTAAGAAACATGACCCACTGGTTTTACCATACAGCAGTTAAGTCTTCGGTCATGAACTGCGTATACTCTTTCTCTCATCGCATCTCATCTCATGTTATCTTACCTCGATGCCATACCTTAAATGAGGACCGTGTAGACTCAACCACACACGACTTTTGTAACACGTGTAATCGGTTGGGCCTACATGGTCCTCGTTCGACAAGATCCATTTACCCGCGCCGCAGCCATCTTGGTTTTGTAGATCGCTACGAGTGCGTTTCAAAGAGCCGACGACTCTTCACTTCCATGTGTTTCAAAACACGAAAACGATCAAGTAATCATGACTTTATAATTCTATAATGTATTCTATAATAGGTTTGCTATGCGAGGTTTGAGGCTGGGAATAACAACACCAGCCTACAAGCCACTGCAATGGAGGGGGGGGGGGGGGGTCTGCTGATGGAGACTCAGTGTTCAGGGTAACAGAACATGAGGTGAGGAGGACCCTTAAGAAAGTGAATATCAGGAAGGCAGCAGGACCGGACGCGTCCTAAAAGTCTGTGCCGACCAACTGCCCCCCCCCCCCCCCCCCCCCCCCCCCCCGGCCGCGTCCTAAAAGTCTGTGCCGACCAACTGGCCCCGGTATTCACTGACATATTTAACCTGTCCTTGGAACAGGCTGTCATCCCCACCTGTCTGAAGAAGTCCACTATTATCCCTGTACCCAAAAAATCCAAGCCTGCTTGCCTCAACGACTACCGCCCTGTAGCTCTCACCTCCATAGCCATGAAGTGCTTTGAGAAGCTAGTAACGGGCTACATCTGCTCCTCCCTCCCCATCAACCTGGACCCCCTGCAATTTGCATACCGCCCCATACCGACGCCATAGCCCATGTGCTGCACACAGCAGCATCACACCTGGACAAGAGGCAGGGGAACTATGTGAGAATGCTGTTCATCGACTACAGCTCAGCATTCAATACCATAGTCCCCTCCAAACTCATAGCCAAGCTCAGGGACCTGGGCTTGAACTATGACCTCTGCCAGTGGGTCTTGGACTTCCTGACGGGCAGACCCCAGGTGGTGAGAGCAGGCAACTGCACCTCCTCATCCATCACTCTCAACATAGGGGCCCCCCAGGGCTGTGTTCTGAGTCCCCTCCTCTATTCCCTGTACACACATGACTGTGTGGCACAGCGGAACAACAACACAATTATCAAATTTGCTGACGACAAAGTAGTGGTGGGCCTGATCTCTGCAAACGACGAGAGGGCCTACCTGGAAGAGGTCAAGGTCCTAGTGGGATGGTGTCAAGAGAACAGCCTCTCCCTGAACGTCAGCAAAACAAAGGAGATGATTGTGGACTTTAGGAGGTCGGGGGTCAGGGACTACAGCGCCCTCAGCATCGACGGGGCACCGGTTGAGAGAGTGAACAGTTTTAAGTACCTCGGAGTCCACATATCCGAGGACTTGACATGGACCACACACATTGACAGTGTTGTGAAGAAGGCACGACAACGCCTCTACTTCCTCAGGCGCCTAAGGAAGTTCCAAGTCAGTCAGAAGATCCTTAAGAACTTCTACTCATGTACAATAGAGAGCATCCTGACTGGCAATATCACCTCCTGGTTTGGGAATAGCACCGCACAAGACCGTAGCAGACTACAGAGAGTGGCCCGTTCAGCCGAACGCACAATTGGAGGGGGGTTTCCCACTCTCCAGAACATTTACAACAAGCGGTGCATGGGTAAGGCTAAGAGAATTATCAAAGACTCCAGCCACCCAAACAACTGCCTCTTTGAACTGCTGCGGTCAGGCAAGCGATACCGGAGTCTCATGGCAAGCACAGAAAGACTCAGAAGAAGCTTCTATCCCCAGGCCATCAGGATGCTCAACGAACAATAACACTATGTAACAACCATCAAATGCACTCACAGCACACACATCCACACGCACACACTCACTTTAAACAAACAACTCACTTATACACTTTAGAACACCTAAACACACTTTATATTTATTGGTAAAGAATTTGCACTACAACCCATACCTCATTACACCTTACTGTAAATTGTACCTAAATTGTACCTCATCCCATTTCTGCTTTGCACTATATAGTATATTGTATATTAGTATATTGTATAGTATATTGTATGGTAACTCAGTTACTTCTACTCTGCATTGAACATTGTACATATGTACATACTGAACACTTGTGCCTACGTACGTGACTTCTATTTTATACTTGCTATACTTATTTCATTTTATTTTATACTTATCTATTTTTGTCTAGCACAGCCTCTGGAGCGTAACAGAAAGAAGCATTTTGTATAAAAGTATTCTGTACTTCTGTATGACAACTAATAAAGAAACTTGAACTAATAATATAATTCAATGTATTCTGCCTGTTGTTTTGACGATTTAGATTCTTGAAGTGGCAGAGACGTTTTACTGTGAGTGGAAACTTCTGCATCCATACCTCACATGATTACACCAAAACCTAACCAATATGGCAACGATGTCATATATCCCACCTGGCCCTGTTCCTTTTCCCCCGCCTGTTCACGGACAATTCCCCCCACCGGTTCATAGACTATTCTCCCCTGCTCTGTCTCCCCTCGTCCTTGTATACTTGTTCCTCGTGTCTCTGACCCTCACTGTGCTTCCCCTCTTCGCTCTCATGCTCTCTCTCTCTCCCTTTCTCTCCCTCTTGCCCTTCATGTTCCCCTGACTGGTTTAGTACTCTTGTCTTGTATTGTGTATTCTGTTTAGACTGCTTGTTCTGTCCCATGTGTGTCTTGTCTGCCATTGTTGTAGTTCTTGTAGTCTTTGTCAGTCTATTTCCCCTCCCAGGTGTTCCTCGTGATAATCAGCCCTTGTGTGTCTCGTTTGTCAATTGGCTTGTGTATATTAGTCCTGTGTTGCCTTGTCTCTGTGTGCGTTCATTGTCTTTTGATGTTGTTTGCTGTCGTGTTCCCTGGATGTCTTTCGTACCCGTTCCCGGATCCCTTGCCTTGCCCTGTTCTGTCTGTTCCCTCGTCTAGTAAGTGTTACCCGTGTTAGTCTGAGTTTAAGTTTATGTTTTGTGTATTCCTTGTTTGTTTACATTAAATACCCCTGGACTAAACCCTCATCAACCTGTCTGCTATTGGGTCCTGTCCCCACCACTCAACCCTGACAGAATAAGGATAATGAGGACCTTGTAGACTCTACACACAGTCATCCTTTCAAATAATAAACTTATTTGATGCATCTTTGATATTTGAATATTAATATTGCTCAGTTGGCTTGTGGAGAGCAATCTGCACCTGATATCTGGCAGCGCTGTTGGCTCAGGGAGCAGCAATTTGCCCCTGATATGGTAAAATAGTATAAATACTGCCCATGCAACAGTATGCATGTCCTCCTAGGACAATGGCAGACAGAAAACAGAAGTTTCAATGATCTGATCGTGAATTGGAAGTCCCGACGAATCAATACTATACTCTTCTAGTCCTTGGACCAAACACTTTTTTGGTAGCAATTGGGTGGGCAAATTCTAGATTAAATTTATTTTTATTTCTATACATCCCTAGATTGTGTTTTTGATATGATAGTTTTCTCAAAATAAGTATCCTGCCATATCTTGCTCCCCTTCATAGATTCGCTCGTACGTCGGGTTGTGGGGGTACTAGAGACATGACCATGATCACGTTTTTATGCACCTTGATTGATTGAACATAATCAAATTGCAGAATGGGTACAATACAGTATAGCTCAATACACACAATTGTTAAGGGGATGCAGACCAGAGAGAGACTTTCGTCTTGTTTACATCAGGGTCCCCCATTTTCAATTCATCATACATTACTTTGTTTCCGAATCACTCCGCCGTTCGTGTTTTTATGAATGAAACCAAGATGGCGGACAATAATCTTTATGAATGGATCTATTGATATCGTCATAACGACTCATTCAAAAACGATAGTCACGTGGAATGCGTTAGTTGCTTACACAATGTTGGATTATGTAATTGGTTGGTCATGACTCATTGTGAAACAAAATATTAATCGCGGGAAGTGTGTTGTTAGATGGCATTCGCAGGATGCATAGCAGGAGAAGCCGGATAAGGAAAAAAGACATGGTGACATTGACGAGAACGAACTTATGAACCTTGAAAATAACAGAAATGAGAAGATGACAATCAGACAAACTAGTTGGGCCGTCAATTGTTTTAATATGTGGTGCGCGGAGCAGAATGTTCACATTGATTTAAAAAACTGTTGAGCGAGTTCAACCAGGTACTAAGACAGTTTTATGGAACTGTGAAGAACGGCAAGGGAGAACCATACGGGTTGAGCAGTTTAAGTGGGTTAAGAGCAGCACTGAAGAGGTAAAATGCCTAATAATAACAATTATTTGCATTTATAAATTATATAGCCTAACCCTTCTACCTCAACGATGGCCCATAAAGCATTTAACAATTGTGTTCTCATTCACACAGGCACATCAACGACCCCCCAACCAGTCGTTCATGGTGTTTAATGAGAGACCCTGACTTCATAACAAGTAACCATGTATTCCTCGGGGTCGTCAAAGATATAAGGCGCAAAAGGTACTGTAGCATTTTTGTATTGTTTGTGTAATACTTTTATTGTGGGGATTGCATTGCAAGTATTCTTGTGTTTTTATATTGTATGTTTTTATACTGTATGTACTGTATGTTTGGCACCACGACAAATCCCAATCAACCATGTGATGAAATGGCAATAAAGTTTTCTATCTATCTATCTATCAAAGGGCAAGATAAAACAACCCACCACAAAGCCCTGACAGACACCGACTTCAATAAAATCCAATCGTACCTGACGCCGGATGAGCCCTTTACCCTGGTACATAAAGTATGGTTTGATCTGCAGACTCACATGGGACGAAGAGCAAATGAGGGCAATAGGTATACATTTGTTGTATAAATTGATTGTATATATATATATTTTTTAAATTGATTGTGATTGTTAATGAACTGTTTTTAAATTGTGAGTGTCGTGAAAGGCGCCTTATAAATAAAATGCATTATTATTATTATAGGCTACTCAAGCGCGACTTGTTCTTATTTGACGAGGGGAAGAAATATGCCACCCTCTCCTTCAACGAGCAGACAAAAAACCACAATGACGCAAATGAACGCCAGAAGGTACAGTGTACCAATGTACAGTTTCTTCCCCCTCAAATGTATATACTCTCTTTTTAGAAACTCTGTGTAGGTTGCGGGACGTGCATCCCCTTAACTATTGTGTGTATCAATCAAAGGAAAAAACAGCCGGGTCCACTGTGTCCAGTCGCTTCCTTGGAGAACTACATTTCCCTGCTGCCAGCCGGAGCTACTGCATTCTATCTTCACCCGCACAAAAAGCCTAGAAAGGATGCTTGGTGAGTTAATTTCAGCCAATCAGAATCAAGAGATTTGCATGCCATTGTAGAATGTTATTAACACACTGTTTCCCCCCGCAAGGCTTACCAAAGCCCCGATGGGAGTCAACTTCCTCGCCTCCATGTTACCCCGAATCTGTAAAGCCGCGGGCACCGACACGATTTACACCAATCATTGTTTGAGAAGCACCGCTGTGCAAAAATGTACGAATGCAGGCTTCCAATCGAGGGAGATTATGTCTGTTACTGGCCATACATGTGAGTCTTCCCTGCAATCCTATTGGACCCCAAATTTTGAAAACAGGCGAAATTATAGCCATGTTCTTGCAGGCTCATCTGCGCAAAAGCGCATTGCAGAAGGTTCTGAGAATTCTGTTCCAGCTAAGAGGCAAAATAAACGACACAGATACTTTTCTCACAAACTGCACTATAACCGGGAATGTTACCATCAATGTAAATAAACCATAATCACCCTACAAAAACAGTACTGTATTTGTAAATCTGGTATGTCATAAATGTATAGATGTAGCAGTACTGTCTATCTGTATGTCATGTATGTACTAAATACAAATCAAATCATATGTTATGATGCATTGAAAATGGGGGACCCTGATGCGAACAAGACGAAAGTCTTTCTCTGGTCTGCATCCCCTTAACAATTGTGTGTATTGAGCCGTACTGTATTGTACCCATTCTGCAATCTGGTAATAACATTTTCAATAAATCAATCAAATAACAACCGGTAACTTCACTGTTAGATGGCATGCTTTGTAGCAACCTGCCTCTGCAAAAGGACACTGTCGCACGAAGCGATTTCACTGGATGTCCTGGACACAATGGAAGTATGGATATATTCGTAACGAATAATTAAAAAAAGATACCGTTAACTGGAATATGTTAGTTGTTTACACAATCTTGGATTATGTAATTGGTTTTGTTAGATGGCATGCTTTGAAGCACCGCACCTCCTAGCTGCTTCTAGACACGGAGGCAATTTATTTATTTTTTTACCTACTTTTTCTGCAGATGGTTTTGTGAATAAATCTCCATTATGCTTCAATTACTGTGTGTTTATTGTATAGCAATAAGGTTGGATGAATTCGGCCATTGTATAAAAGTATTACACCACTTCATGTGTCATGTGTTATAGAAATTAGATCACACCTATGGGGGTCTAACGACCCTCGGCTGTGTCTCAGGCCTAACAACCACCCATAGGCGTGATCCAATTTCTATAACACACTCCATTGCGTGATGTAATGCTTACCTGTAGGTGCGCGAATGTTTCCATAGATCTCAGTGTAGGAAGGTCGACTATGGTAGGAGACTTATTTTGCGAAAACTGTTTTCCTTAACCACTAATAAGCTACAAAACCAAACTGTCTATCATATCAAAAGACAATCTAGGGATGTATAGGAATAAAAAAAAATCACATCTAGAATTTTCCCACCCAGATGGTACTAAATCGTTTGTCATGTCATCCCAAAATAAATGAGTTTGAGCAGCAGACCTGTCCATGGTGCTGAATCTTTCAGCCTAAATTAGGCACTGTGTGCCAGTGAACATAATTTCAGATTTAGGATTATTTGAGTGAGAAATTAAGTTTTATTTAATGTTAAGTTAAGAGAATAGAACCCGCATTCTCATATACAAACAAAAAAAATTACCATGTTTCCAGTGTCTACTCCTCATGGACCTGATGAAACGTTATAAATTAAAAGTTTATTCTGGAGCATATGAGTGTGCGGGTTCTATTCTCTTTATTGTGATTATTACCTAACCCAACAGATCACAGGAGACGCTGGCCACTAATGCGCTTAGTTACCACCAATTCTCTGAAGACGTAAATGGCGTCATTTTAACTGCATGTGGCAATTAGCGCGGATCTTTGTGAATTGGAGTGTTTTTGCAATGAGGCTCATTTGCATAGAAAGGGGCACATGTTCCGCCCATATTACCTCCTTCGCAAATGGCGCCGACACAGGCATTGTGTCAGAAAAAGCAGCGCAATCCCTTTATGAATTCGCCCCCATGGTCTTTGCAACAACAGATAAGGTCAGTCGTTTAGCTCATAAACTGTAAAATGCAGTGTTGGGAAAGTTCACTTTCTACATGAACTAGTTCAGTTCACAGTTCACACATTTTTTAATGAACTAGTTCAGTTCATAGTTCATAATTCAAAATGTTTAACTAAAGTTCATGGTTTAAAAAATGACCTAGTTTATAGTTATTTTTTTAATACGTTGCTGCGAGCTATTTGTCGCAATTATTGCCGCAACCCATAATAGAACCACAGACAGTGCGTGTGTGTGTGTGCGCCCGTCCCAAATCTGGCACACTTTTGCACACAAGTTATACTGTGATAGAGAGCCAAGAATGAACGTGTTCACAATTATGTTCATCTAGCGGAAATACAGTACGTTCAGTTCAAGTTCGCCCAAAATATGAACGAGTTCATGAACATCACTGGTAAAATGCTGCGTCATGCTGCATATTCAGAATGCTTAACTCTTTCTGCGCCATAGCCGCAAAAAGTCGGGTTTCGCCGCCATGCGTTGAGCGCCATACCCGAGAATGATCTGGTTTTGATCCTTTGATCTTTTTCCTTTGATCCCCGTTCTATACACTCAGCCGGAGCTCCCTAGGTGTCCCTGGCTCATCTGCCTACGTTGGAATTGCAATGACGATCGAATCTCACCAGGTGGCAGTATCGCCTACCTTTTGAACTGGGAACTGGGGATATCACTTGTCTTGTGATCCACTCCGGCTGTTTCCGCCTAGGAGTGGATCACAACATAGCAATCGGTGGAAGAGTTGGTGCCTCAGAGCTATTCTTTCCTGTATGATATCCATGCCCAATATACACAAGTAATTGCGATCGCCATGGGATCGACTGGGATTTATTCATTTTGGAGTACTTTCTGACTGAGGTAAGGTCTATCTTAGGTAACCTGCTGTTTTTTTTTTTTTTTTTTTTTAACATAAAACATGCTTCTGTACTGATCACAGTGTCGTGTTTTACCGGACGTAAAACATGCTCGACAAACACGATCGCAGTTTCTGGTTAAAAAAAACTTAAACGTCTTCACTAGAAGCTAGGCCTGTCCCCGACGAAGGATTTGTATAGTCGACATTGATTGGCCAAAATGAAAAAGAATATATAATTATTATTATTATAATATTTTTTTGGGATCATTCCATTTGGGCTTTGGGGGTGCTTAATGTCTGAAGGAGTTGACTGATGGCTTCATGTCCTCTGTGAAAGCATGCAATTGGTCCACTGATGGATACATCTTGATATTTGTCTAGTGCAGGGGTCAGCAACCTTTACTATCAAAAGAGCCACTTTTTCCCCCTCCCACAAAATAAAATGCTCAGGGAGCCGCACAACCTATTTACCCTTAAAATGAAGATAACACAGTGTATAACGTTTTATATATCCCCAAGCATACCCCACATTTAGCATAAAACGCCTGACAATTGCATACCCAAAGTAATTTGCGATTTATTACTTTATACTTATAGCACACAGTTTGTCGCATTAATGGGATTATAAAGCAACAAAAAGAAATTATTTTACTTTTTATTGCTGTTTTTACCTGTTATAACAAAGAAAAACCTCAAACTCTTATGAAGAGGAGAAAAAATACTGGCTGTGTAGACCTATTTTTTAATAAAACACAGAAGAGGAGACAAAACACTGGTGTCTGTAGACCGACTTTGAAATAAAACCCTGAACTATTCAGGTATATTTGAGTCCTTCCCTTATTTGTGGAACATTTATAAAATAAAAAGTAGTCCACTTTGAAAAAAGACTACTGTAACTGAGGGGTACAATTCCCTGACTGTATTACTAGATATGATACTTACTACCACTACCTTTGTACTTAATATTCGGCCACCCAGTACTCGGCATAAATATATTGTGATGAACACTGTCACGTAGATGAAACGGATCCAACACAAATGTACGAATTAGAAATAGGTCTTTATTTCTACACAGCGATGGTGTGTAGAGCAAGCACTTAATCAAATCAATCACATTTATGAATGGGAATTAGTATGCACTTTTATGGCAAGAGTATTCGTCGGTATATCAATAGAGAATGTCCAATCTCTGAAGGCGCAGGTGGTACATATACGACCTGGAATAGTTAAGGAATAACAGCAATGATACTTTAATGATTCTAGACTGGATACACTAGGGGGGGTTAATCCGGTCGCTTGTAAGCCGACGAGAGTAGGAAGGGGGGGGGGGTAGAGTCCGGCTGCCTCATCCGGCCAAGGGTATCCCAGGTGAACCCACTGTAGTGCCGTTCAATGCGCCGGCGATCCTTGGACCACAGATGAAAGCAGGTGGACTCTTTGTGGGCCGGCGTCCTCCGGTCCACGGAGGAGAGACGTGAAGCGACCTCGTCTTGCAGAGCGTCTCCTCACCTTGCGTCCTCTCCAGGGGGGGGGGTTCCAACACACGGCAGTGTCGGGGGTCTTTATCCATGGAATAATCAACGTATACAAAGCATAATCCGTGCCTGGGAAGGCGGGCTGTCGTCGGTAGAATAATCCGGTATACAGGTCCACTCGCTCGTCGGCTCTGGGGCTCCTCGGGTGCAATCTCACATGGGGTCGATCAGCCTGGATAAGCAGCCAGTTTTCTGCCCGAAACGATGGGGTGCTGACTACGGTAGTATTCTCACCGCACGAAGCACTATATATTAACAGACTATTATTAGCTTAATAGACTACGTCCAACTCGACGATATAGTGCCAAATATGACTATTCAAATATTAATATACACGATGTCTCAATACCGATGGTAGGCCGAACTTGGCCTTACTCCCACACGTGGCGTCGCGGGGAGGCTTTACGTCTGTCACTCTATTGGAGGGTAAGAAACTGGACTGAAAAACTTTAGTAGCGCAGTATATATACGCACTATGAACAAATAGTCCCATTAGTGGTGCGGTAGCCAGATTCCTACGCGGAACTAGGACTTGTTCGTACATGTTGAGCGGTACGTTTGAACTGGGTCTGGGGGGTATGGCAGCCTGGCACCAAGGTCTCGACCAATAGTAGAATGGAGACTATTATGGGATGTTCAGTAGGCTAGAATGGATATTCAATGCATATTGTACAAGGAATATACAAGGGATATCAGGGAATATTAGAGAATATACAAATACAATTAAATATATATATATAAATAAATATATATATTCGGTTTAATCTGGCCCTTCACAACAGCCACCCCTGATTGGTCCCAGACCTAATCAGTTAAGCAGAGACAGATTAATCGCGTTGTCTATTTACACATAAGGGTTTGCTGTAGGGGTCAGTCAACTTCACAAAGTCATAGGGTTATAGGGTCATGGTCATCATCGATTGTGTCTGGGAGTCGGGGCAGTTCTATGAGCCTCGCCACGGGACGGGTGTAAGTGCGACCCTGGACAAGCACTTCAGCTGCTCGGACCTTGCCGTCGGCACCGGTGATCACTTTGCTTACCCGGCCGGCCGGCCACATAGCTCTGGGCAGTGATTGATCAATAATCATGACGACTGTTCCTTCTGTCAAATTGTCTCTCTCCTTTACCCACTTCTGGCGGGTCTGTAGAGACGGTAGGTAGTGCAGTAGGAAACTGCTCCAAAACTTGTCGGCTAATACTTGGCTGTACCTCCACATTCGTCGGCCGTTCGCTTCTTCAGGCCGGTACATTGTCTGGGGTAATGCAGGATCTAGCCGCCCCATCAGGAGTGTGTTGGGGTCTGCGGAGATAACAGTGCTCAATCCACAGAACACAGGCTTCTTATTCTCAGCCTCCTCCTGACTGGCTTCCCTCGGGATAGGCGTGGGCCACTCTCCTTCCGGGAGCTTTAGGAATGCTGGGCCGTCACTGTAGACATTGCGACGGGTGAGGTCATCCAGGGGCATCCCCCGGGTGATGACGTCAGCTGGGTTCTGTTTTGTATCAACGTAGCGCCACTCTGTTTCTCCGGTTAACTCTTCGGTTAAGTCTTGAATCTCGGTGACTCTGACTCCCACGAAGACTTTGTACTTGCATGAGTCCGATTTGATCCAGGCGAGTACTGTCGTGGAATCTGACCACAGGATTGTTCTAGACACCGGTATGGTGAGCTCACGTTGGATGAGCGTGGCTAGGTGCGCTCCGGCTAGGGCTGCGCAGAGCTCTAGGCGTGGGATAGATTGTTGCTTGCGTGGGGCTATTCTCGAGCGGGCGAGGACAAATGCTGTGTAGATCTCTCCCCCCTTTTCTTGGGCCCGCAAGTAGGCTACTGATCCGTATGCGACCTCTGAGGCGTCACTGAAGACGTGTAAGTCCATTTTACATGTCTCTGGCCTCACCGTGGGTGGGAAGTAGCTTCGGCGCATATTAACGCCTGGGAGTGAGTGGAGCTCCATCTCCCACTCTCTCCAGGTGGATGCAAGGTGTGCGGGAATGGGGTCGTCCCAGCCCTGGTCCTTGTCCCACAATGCTCGTACAATCATTTTTGCCCTGGTGGTGTACGGTAGAATACATCCTAGCGGGTCATATTGTCGGGCGAGTGTTGTGTACACACTCCGTCTGGTGGTCGGCGCCGCCGCCGGCCTTCCCTGCTCCGTAGTCAGGGGCTTGTGTCTGTAGTGAAGCGAATCTGTTTTGAATCGCCACACCAATCCCAGGGTCATCTCCTGGGCTTCTCCCGGGATTGTAGCCATCCAGGTCTCGCTGCTGGCTGCCTTGTCCTCGGAGGAGAGGCTGCGCAGTACTTGCGGATCGCTGCTGGCCCACTGCCTGAGATCAAAGCCGCCTTTGATCAATGAGGCGCGGAGTTTAATCAGGAGAGCCTCGGCTTCTTCCTGGGTTGAAAGGCTTTGTAGACAGTTGTCTACGTAGAAGCTGTTCTTTACGCTGTGTCGGACCTCTTCGTCCGCTGCTGGGTCCTCTGCTACATGTTTCTGTAGTGCAAATGTAGCACAGCAGGGGCTGCACGTCGTTCCGAAGGGGAGGACTTCCCATTGGTAGATGGCTGGGTGCTCATCTCCTGGCTTCTCTCTCCATAGGAACCGTAACAGGGGCTTGTCCTCCTCTACTAATCTCACCTGCAGGAACATTCCTTTAATGTCCCCGCTGATGGCCACCTTTTCCTGGCGGAAGCGGAGTAGAACGCCGAGTAGGGAGGGGCCGAGTGTGGGACCGGGCAGTAACTCTTTATTCAGATTTTGGGATCCGATCTGGTAGCTGCAGTTAAATACTATGCGGTCTTTACCGTTGTGATGGACCTTGTGGTGAGGCACGTACCACGATTCAGTGATCTGGTCAGCATCTTTAATGTCCATCTTTGTGACGTGTCCCGCTGTGATGAGCTTCTCAATCTCAGCGCGGTATACACTCTCTTGGGCGGGGTTCTTGGCTAAGCGCCGCTCCGTGTTCAGCAGGTACCGTTCTGTGGCGTCTGTCTTGGCGTGGAAAGTAGGCATTCCTTCTCGCCGCAGGAGTGGCGTGGCGTATCTCAACACGCCGTTGACCGGGACTCTCTTGGTCCCTGTCTCGAGGAGGAGAATGGCGTAAATGTCATCTTTAGAGCGAATGTCTTTCTTTCCGTTCTTAAAGGGCATTTGTTCCAAGGTCCATAACCGCTCTACGTGTTGCAGGAGTGCGGTTTCTCCCTCCGTGACTTGGGAGTGGAGACATCTAGTGGCTGTACTTCGGTTGAGAGATTTGGCGAGCGGGCCTTGGAGAGTCCATCCCAAACGGGTCTCGACTGCTGCAGGACAGCCTCGGGGTCCGGTATGAACCCGGTCCATCGGGACAATGAGGTCTGCACGGTCGGAGCCTATCAACAGGGTCGGCATAGCATTGTCTATGAGCGGGATCGGTAACTTGTGCAGATGTGCATATTTCTCCATCAGCTTGGCGACGGGGTATGTGTACCGCGACAGTCCTATTTCTTGGCTGGTGAAAGCGTCTGTAATCTGGTACCGTCGCTCAGGCTGGCCGCTTGCTGCGATAGAGAATGAGACATTCTCGCCCTTTATCGTCTTCAAATCTCGTCTTATTGTCCGAATTGTCATTTGGGTTTCGCTTCCCCGCAGCCCTAGCTGGGCCGCAGCGGAGGCGAGCAGAAGGGTCTTCTCTGACCCGTCATCGAGGACGGCGTAAGTGTCCAGGACTTTATTCTGGTAGCTTAGTGTCACACGCACTACTTTTAGGAGTACTCGGGCTCCACTGCTGCTGGCGGGATCGATGTACATGACGCTCGCTTTGCTGCTGGATGGTGCGGGTGAAGGGCGCCGTCTGTTACTGTCGTGAAGTATGTCCAGATGGGCTCCATCGCACTTGGTGCACCTTTTCTTTAAGCGCCATTCGGCTGCCATGTGTGAGCGCGCACAGCGAAAACAGCGCTTGTTGGACTTTATCCATTGACTTGCTTCCTCCGCGTTCAGCTTGGGGAAGGAGTCACATTGCGCTAGCCAGTGTTCTTTCTCACAGTAGGGGCACACTATCTTCCACTTCTCCGTTCTGGAGGGGGTACTGTGGCTCCTGCTGCTTGGTACTGACTCCGATTGGTGCATCACAGTCACCGATCTTCTTCCATCATTTAGTCGTCTGGTTCCTTCTCTGGAGCCAGGGGTGCTCCGTCCGAATGTATCTAGCCGTAGGCTGCTGACTTCTCTCGCCAGGAAGTCCGCTAGATCGAGGAGGTTCGGTTCGGGGCCATTCGGGTCTCGGTGGTCTCTCTGCCGCCTAAAACGCTCCTGTCGAGCGGGCGGCAGCTTCTCCAAGATCCTTTCCACATTTGAGTTGGCGTAAAGTTCATGCCTCCCCTTCTCTCTCTGCGCTCCCAACATCCCTACCAGGGACTGCACTCTGATGGACAGGTCGTCCAGTGCTCGATTGTCTATTGCTGGGGGTAAGCGGTCGATGTGTCGGATCTCCTGGATCACGTAATCCCATATGCGCCCATACCTCTGGTCCAATGCTACCAGCGCTGCTGTGTATGGGGTGGTGGAAGTCGCGTAGGCGAGCGCTATATTATGTGCGCGGGGTACCTTTAAGTGCTTCAGTAGGATGGCGTATTTATGGCGTTCATCCAATACATCCACCAACATGGTCTCCAGACACATGCGGAGTTCTGTATACTGGGCCCGGTTCTCTTGGGTGAAGTCGGGTACCATAGGCGTGCCAATGTATGACGCTGACTGTGGATACATCGGCGAGCGTTGGGGGAGAGGCCTCCTAGGCGAGTCTCCTCCCGCTCCTTGGTATGGGCTGGTACCGGCAGTGTACCATGGCCCGCTTGTCCAGGTGCTGTTCCTCGGTGCGGGTCGTGCGTCGTGCTCACCTGTGTATAGAGTCGGGGGTCTGTAGCGCAGCTCCGCGGGAGTATAGCCTGGGCTGTACCGGACCTCCTGGTCCGGTAGAGTACTGTGCTGTCGTCGGGCGTGGTTCTCCTCCTCTTCGTCTTCAGTTAGGTCATCCAGTGCTTGTAGTCTCTGGTTTAGCCTCTCCACAGGATATGCTGCTCCTTCCCGGTTGCTAGGTCTCGCTTGGACCGGTGGGGGGAGGTGGTCTGTGGGGGGTATAGACCTCGTCTGTTGGTCAAGTTCAGGGTTGTTTACTCGGCTAGGGGATGCCGCCCTGGAGGTGTGTCTAGACGAGTTCCTGGAGCCTCTGGCGGAGGGAGAGGGTGTTGTCCGTCTGATCAGCTGTTCTATTAGTTGCGCTTGCTGTCTGTCGCGCTCTGCGTCCCGTAGAGCACCAGCAGCTGCTCGCTGGCTGTCTGCTCGGTCTCGGGCCACATTCTCTTCCCTCTGAATGCGTCTTATTTCTAGACGTATATGCTCTTCTTCGCTCTGCTGCTGGATCTGCAGTCGGTCGCGTTCAGCAGCGGCGTTCAGGCTGATGAGGAAGGCCTGCTGTAGGGTCCTCTCTGCCTCTCTGGGAGAAGGCGGTTGTATAGGGGAGCCTTCCCTCGGGGTACTCCTTGCGGAGCCTTGGAGCTCTATCTCCACGGTGCTCTCCCCGTCTTCTTCCGTGCCGAGTTCTCTCTCGGTAGCGTTGTATTCCTCCCGGGACTCATCGGGGACTACTTCTTCAGTACTGGCGGGGTGTGAAGTCATGTCTGGTTCCCACTGGTCCCCACCGTGAACTTGGTCAGTTACATTAGAACCCGTAGGGGCCTCTATGGTCGGGGTAGTCTGGGCGTTGGGGTTAGACATACTTTTACTTTCTAGTTTTACCGCGTTTACTGTTAGTAGAAGACTAGGTTGTTGACTGACAGCGTAAGCCTCTAAGTACTGAGGGAGCCGTCGTTCGCGCTGCGGGCGTTGGTTAGGAGGATCGTTTCGTGGAGTGTTCATCATAGGCCATTTCAATATTAATAACACTATATTAATATTACACTAATTACCCTCCGGCTCGAAGGACCAATTGTAACTGAGGGGTACAATTCCCTGACTGTATTACTAGATATGATACTTACTACCACTACCTTTGTACTTAATATTCGGCCACCCAGTACTCGGCATAAATATATTATGATGAACACTGTCACGTAGATGAAACGGATCCAACACAAATGTACGAATTAGAAATAGGTCTTTATTTCTACACAGCGATGGTGTGTAGAGCAAGCACTTAATCAAATCAATCACATTTATGAATGGGAATTAGTATGCACTTTTATGGCAAGAGTATTCGTCGGTATATCAATAGAGAATGTCCAATCTCTGAAGGCGCAGGTGGTACATATACGACCTGGAATAGTTAAGGAATAACAGCAATGATACTTTAATGATTCTAGACTGGATACACTAGGGGGGGTTAATCCGGTCGCTTGTAAGCCGACAGGAGTAGGAAGGGGGGGGGGTAGAGTCCGGCTGCCTCATCCGGCCAAGGGTATCCCAGGTGAACCCACTGTAGTGCCGTTCAATGCGCCGGCGATCCTTGGACCACAGATGAAAGCAGGTGGACTCTTTGTGGGCCGGCGTCCTCCGGTCCACGGAGGAGAGACGTGAAGCGACCTCGTCTTGCAGAGCGTCTCCTCACCTTGCGTCCTCTCCAGGGGGGGGGGTTCCAACACACGGCAGTGTCGGGGGTCTTTATCCATGGAATAATCAACGTATACAAAGCATAATCCGTGCCTGGGAAGGCGGGCTGTCGTCGGTAGAATAATCCGGTATACAGGTCCACTCGCTCGTCGGCTCTGGGGCTCCTCGGGTGCAATCTCACATGGGGTCGATCAGCCTGGATAAGCAGCCAGTTTTCTGCCCGAAACGATGGGGTGCTGACTACGGTAGTATTCTCACCGCACGAAGCACTATATATTAACAGACTATTATTAGCTTAATAGACTACGTCCAACTCGACGATATAGTGCCAAATATGACTATTCAAATATTAATATACACGATGTCTCAATACCGATGGTAGGCCGAACTTGGCCTTACTCCCACACGTGGCGTCGCGGGGAGGCTTTACGTCTGTCACTCTATTGGAGGGTAAGAAACTGGACTGAAAAAGGGAAGTCCTACTTTAGTAGCGCAGTATATATACGCACTATGAACAAATAGTCCCATTAGTGGTGCGGTAGCCAGATTCCTACGCGGAACTAGGACTTGTTCGTACATGTTGAGCGGTACGTTTGAACTGGGTCTGGGGGGTATGGCAGCCTGGCACCAAGGTCTCGACCAATAGTAGAATGGAGACTATTATGGGATGTTCAGTAGGCTAGAATGGATATTCAATGCATATTGTACAAGGAATATACAAGGGATATCAGGGAATATTAGAGAATATACAAATACAATTACATATATATATATAAATAAATATATATATTCGGTTTAATCTGGCCCTTCACAACAACTACCATGTGTAGATGCTGCACACAGCAGCATCACACCTGGACAAGAGGCAGGGGAACTATGTGAGAATGCTGTTCATCGACTACAGCTCAGCATTCAATACCATAGTCCCCTCCAAACTCATAGCCAAGCTCAGGGACCTGGGCTTGAACTATGACCTCTGCCAGTGGGTCTTGGACTTCCTGACGGGCAGACCCCAGGTGGTAAGAGCCGGCAACTGCACCTCCTCATCCATCACGCTCAACATAGGGGCCCCCCAGGGCTGTGTTCTGAGCCCCCTCCTCTACTCCCTGTACACACATGACTGCGTAGCACAGCGGAACAACAACACCATCATCAAATTTGCTGATGACACAGTAGTGGTGGGCCTGATCTCTGCCAACGACGAAAGGGCCTACCTGGAAGAGGTAGAGAACCTGTCACAGTGGTGTCAGGAGAACTGCCTCTCCCTGAACGTCAGCAAAACAAAAGAGATGATTGTGGACTTCAGGAGGTCGGGGGTCAAGGACTACAGCCCCCTCAGCATCGACGGGGCACCGGTTGAGAGAGTGAACAGTTTCAAGTACCTCGGAGCCCACATATCCGAGGACTTGACATGGACCACACACATTGACAGTGTTGTGAAGAAGGCACGACAACGCCTCTACTTCCTCAGGCGCCTAAGGAAGTTCCAAGTCAGTCAGAAGATCCTTAGGAACTTCTACTCATGTACAATAGAGAGCATCCTGACCGGCAACATCACCTCCTGGTTTGGGAATAGCACTGCACAAGACCGTAGCAGACTACAAAGAGTGACACGTTCAGCCGAACGCACAATTGGAGGGGGGCTTCCCACCCTCCAGAACATTTACAACAAGCGGTGCAAGGGGAAGGCTAAGAGAATTATTAAGGACTCGAGCCACCCGAACAACTGCCTCTTTGAACTGCTGCGGTCAGGCAAGTGATACCGGAGTCTTAAGGCGAGCACAGAAAGACTCAGAAGAAGCTTCTATCCCCAGGCCATCAGGCTGCTAAACGAACAATAAACACTATGCAACAACCATCAAATGCACACAGCACACACACCCACACGCACACACTCACTCAAACAAACAACACACTGCAGCACCCACTCTCCACACTTTAGATCACACAAACACACTTTACACTTTATATTTATTGATAAAGGATTTGCACTACAACTCGTACACCTACTGTGAATTGTACCTAAATTGCACCTCGTCCCATTTCTGCCTTGCACTATATAGTATTGTATATTAGTACACTGCACAGTATTGTATATTGTATGGTAACTACGTCTATTCTGCATCGAACATTGTACATATGTCTAAACTGAACACTGTGACCTAATTTTTTTACTTCTAATTTATTTTATTTCATACTTATCTTGTCTTGCACAGTCTCTGGAGCGTAACAGTAAGAAGCATTTTGTATAAAAGTATTCTGTACTTCTGTATGACAAATATTAAAGAAACTTGAACCTACTTTGAAATAAAACACAGAAAAGGAGAAAAAACACTGGCATCTGTAGACCTACTTGAAATAAAACCCTGAACTATGCAGCTCTATTAGAGTCCTTCCCTTATTTGTGGAAAATCTATAAAATAAAAAGTAAATTTTTCGTTGTTCGCAAATTTCGCATACAGGTAAGCCTTTTTGTTGACTAAATATCTTAGTTGATGAAATATTTTTTCATTTCAGTGTCACAGTATGACATCTAAAAAAAAAAAAAAAAGGTAAGGTTGCAGGTTGCCGACCCCTGGTCTAGTGTGTTCATTAGACGGGTGAAATCCTCTTTCAGTGCCTCTGTGCCCGTTTTCTTAGGCAGTTAGCCACGCTTCTAGGCCTCTTTGCTTTTGAAAAGAAGGATCCGACTAAGAGATTGGCAGTCGACTACGGCTCCTTTCGATCAATTAGTCGACTATTCGACTAGTCGAGGTCACCCCTAGAAGCACAATGAAAGAATGCATATGAATGAGGAGACAGGGCCCCTGGGACAACATGTTATGGGACGGGCCCCTGGGACAACCTGTTATGGGACGGGGCCCCCTGGGACAACATGTTATGGGACGGGGCCCCTGGGACAACATGTTATGGGACGGGGCCCCCTGGGACAACATGTTATGGGACGGGGCCCCTGGGACAACATGTTATGGGACGGGGCCCCCTGGGACAACATGTTATGGGACGGGGCCCCTGGGACAACATGTTATGGGACGGGGCCCCCTGGGACAACATGTTATGGGACGGGGCCCCTGGGACAACATGTTATGGGACGGGGCCCCTGGGACAACATGTTATCGGACGGGGCCCCTGGGACAACATGTTATCGGACGGGGCCCCCTGGGACAACATGTTATGGGACGGGGCCCCTGGGACAACATGTTATCGGACGGGGCCCCTGGGACAACATGTTATGGGACGGGGCCCCTGGGACAACATGTTATCGGACGGGGGTCCACAGCCTAATGTGTATCAATGCAGGGGGGTATGAACCCACAGAACTGAATCACAACAACCTCAGCTGCACACTAAAGGTTAGAGAGATGGGACAATGAAACCCGATCCGTCTCTGACACCAAGGTGCTTCAGTGGTGTCGTTGTGGGCTTTACTGTGATCCTATTGGCTGATCCTCTGCTGCAGACAACAGCTGTCAGTGTGTCACCTTAGCCTCTTCAGCCAGTCCTGTCCAGTTACACCAACCAACCACACACAACCCCTAGGCCCTCTAATGGGAACTAAACTTGTCTTGTTCCTCTACAGTATGTGGACGACAACTGACAGGGGTTCTTATATGTATATATATATATATTAGGGATGTCCGATATTATCGGCCTACCGATATTAGCGGGCGATATTGGCATAAAAATGTGATATCGGAAAATATCGGTATCGGTTAAAAAATATATATATATCTTTTTATTTTTATTTATTTTTTAACATTGATTTAACCTTTATTTACCCAGGCAAGCAAGTAAGAACACATTCTGATTTTATTTATTGTCAAAGTATGCATAATGTTGTGTTAATTACACGACAAGAGATATGTAATGTTATTTACCTGAAATTATTCCGTTTTTTGGGGGGGAAACCCTGCATATATCGGTATTGGTTGATATCGGTATCGGAAATTAAGAGTTGGACAATATCGGTATATCGGTATCGATAAAAAAGCCAATATCGAGCATCCCTAATATATATATATATATATATATAATATATATATAATATATATATACATATATTGCGATGAGCAGGGATGCAGTCGTAATATCAGAACTGCCTCGACGCCACGTGCACGCGCGCTCCCGCGCATACATGTTCCCTCGCGGTGGCACAGAACAGATGATTATTATGCATAAATAGTAGGAAACATGTTTGTATAGGAAATTACTAGTTTTAGTTTAGTTTTTGTAAATATTGCCTTGAAATAGAGAAGCTGAAAAAGGTAGCAGGATGTAGCCTTCAATATATAAAGAAATTATATTGTCAACAGATATGGTTGAAAAACAAACAATGTTTTAAATGTAATTGTAGATACAATATTGTAGTTACAATTTCTTTAATTGAATTAACTTAAACTAGAAAAGTAAATACAAACTAAATTAACAATGTAACTTACAGTTTATAGAAGGACAGTTTCCTTCTGAAGCACAACCTAATGCCTCATCCTTCCAGTCGGGACCATTTGTCACATAGTGAGAGTTCCACAGATCAAGCAAACCCCCACAGGGCTTGTATTTTGGTTTTGCACTTCTCTTTCTTTGTTATGTTAGTATGGTATCCTATTATTATGCAAAGTCTAGGTGATAGATAAGTGCCGGGTAGTGTAGTTGAAGACACCTGACGACCTGCGCTATTGTTATAAGATGGTGGGTACTTAGCGCACAACGAGTAGAGCGCATTTTTTGTGTGCGCGCGCGTGCACATCCGTGCGCGACTGCGCGTACTTCTGCTCAGAAAAATGCTAGGACGGCGTGGTACCCCGTGGGACCACCACTGCATCACTGGCGACGAGCCTTGTGGTGTTCAGGCTCGACATGGAACAAAACAAACAATTCCAATGTCCACACAAGCACAATTTCAATAAACAAATGAAATCTTTTTATCTGCAGTACAAGTCCGATGGGCAATAGAGGGGTCATATAACAGTCCAGGGTCAATACACGTGCCAGGCTCTCGTACACAAAGGGAATGTTCAATACAATAAAAATGGATCTCTGGTGATCTCGGTGCACCGGGCAATGCGTCCGGCACTCACACATTGTTGCGGGACTCTAGACACACATCGTGTATATGGATCGCTGCCATAACTCAATAATCGATATGATTTGGGCATTTATTATTATTATACAAACCGGAAATGGATCGAGTAGATCACCGTCAAATAAGTGGGATCTTTTTCCTCCAGTCTCATCGGCGAACGGTAAGAGGACGCTGATGTCATTTTCAGCGTGAGTGTTTATTATTAATAATGCAAACTGCTCTGATCAATATATCACCCATACTACATAAAGCATTTACTGACGATCACCGAATTATAAACGACCCCCCCCCCCCCCGTTCATCCGCACATGATGAGTCATAACGTTTAGGATCATGTACAGTTGACATTTTTAATATAACGTGTATCGGCAACAAACGGCAGTTGATAATCTATATATGCATTTATGCCTATAACTCATGTTCTAGGAATTACTGCAGAAAACGATAAAAACATAATCTAGACGGTATTTTCGTATGAATCTATGAATGAAAAAGTACAACGTTCCTACATCCTGAACGATAGATAATCGATGTTGAATGGGCCATAGTAATGTCAATTTAGCAATACAATTTAAAAAGTTATAGCCCTGCAAAGAAGGTGAACATCTCCATAGGCTTAGACTGGTGGCAGTGATCATACATTGATGGATAGAAGCGTGGCAGTTAATGTGTTAATAATAAAAATAAAAATGTATTACAAATCTTTTTTTTCTATTTTATTTTTTTATAAATATCCTCAAACTAAATCCTCAATTTGAATAGAGTGATTAATCTGATTAAATTAGTCTCTTTTTTTATTAAATCAACTTTCTTTAATGAATATAACTTAGCAGTTTTTTTAATACTATAATATTAGTGTAGCCTACTCTTTATCTCTGAAGAAAAACCCCATTGGTTTAAACAGAATGAATAGACACAGACATATATAAAAAAATATATATATAATAATAATAATGTATTAGAAATAAAAAAAATTGTGTGTGTGGGGGGGGGGGGGGGGGGGGGGGGATTTGGGTGATCACGTGGTGCACAGGTGTATTCCATCAGTCCTAATCAACTATTAAAAAATTTAATTAACTCTCCTTTGCCCGTGGCAGTAGTATCTCCCGTCCTCCACGTAGCCATGGGACGGGGGATGATATAATGTATTGCGATCAACGCTTCGATCAAAGGATCTTTATCAGGATGAAACGTTGATCGCAATAAATACAGTGGGAGCAAGTTTAACAGTATGCAGATAAATCTTTTTTGCACCAGAGTGGCACTGAGAACATTTCTCTCACCCTCGGATGTGGTCACATTAAAACATACTGTCACTCTTTATCATGTGCGGACCCATCAGAGACATGCAACATGGTCCATTTTGGGTACCCAACCCATAGTTTAAGAAACCCTGCATTAGAGGATTAGAGTGAACTAAGATAAATCATACACCTTTTATGTCTATACCGTACACAGTATATGATCATGATATCTAACATCCATTTATCCAGTCTAGCCCCATGGAGATCAATACAGTATTATTGCACATCATGGGGGTTCAGCACTTCTAAGTACTGACGTTGTCTTTCTGATCTGTTTTGATTGATAATTAGCTTTTTCCTTTTTTTTTCTTTCTTTTTTACTGCCGCATAATATTCTAAATGCCTTGCCTTATCGGAGAGAGAAATGTATATCAGAAGGCTTTGTTCAGGGGAACCACAGCTGCATGAACCACAGATGAAGCTAAGAGCCATCTATTAATAGTCCTATACTATAGCTGCAGCAAGGACTGGAGATACGTGAGATAGAGGTCTATAGTGAGAGGTCTATTGTTAATGTGTTACGTTTTCACAGCTCATCGTCAACATCCTCAGTGTCTCTATACATATATATTTTAAGGATGCTATTTTCTCTCTTCTCTCATATAATATATATTATAGTCATATAATAACTATATTATAGTTAGTTATTATAGTATATACAGTAGTCTCTTATATACAGTATAGTCTCATATATGATATAGTTCCATAATTATAAGAATGAGACTTTGTTCCGCACATTCTTCGTTTCTTTCACTGTGACATTTTTGGAGGGAAAACATGAATTGTTTGAGTCGGAGAGTTCAGAGGTCGTTCTTTGTACTTCCTGTTTCTACAGTAGAGGATGACTGACAGGTCGTGTGAGAGCTCTTAGAGACACACGTCTCAGACGTGCTGTCAGTGTTAGTAACCTTCAACTGTACCTAGTGCCACGGCCTTGACAGACTGCTGGGCGGGGAGGGCGGGACTCTACAGGAGAGGTTGTCAACCTGGTTTGCGTCAAGCATCCGTGCAATTTATTACACAATAGGCCACAGACCCCCCCCCCCCCCCCCATCTGATAACGTTTTTTGCTGTTAGATATGATCAAGTCTGAGACTTCCATAGCCAAGATATACCAGTGTGATGGATCACGGTTTATGTGGGTTTTATTTTAGTTTATTCTAAGGTGCTTTGGATGTATTTTTGGTTTTCTCTGGTGAGCTGTCAATCACCAGACACCAGTTAATTGCCATGCGGCACGGCAGGTGTGTGGGCTTGATTGGCACCTGCTTGGTGTCAGGTGTGCAGTGCCTTTAAGTAGGTTTGGTTGACTCTGTTTGGATGCTTGTCCATTGGGCTTGATTGGCACCTGATGTTGTTGTT
>NC_140166.1:150045891-150052465 GCF_963971535.1 Notolepis coatsorum | reverse complement strand
AGGAAGTAGATCCTCAGCTTCAGGCTGAAGTTCTCCTTCTTCAGGTCGTTCAGGTGCTGTGAGATGGTACGGTAACCACGGAAACAACCATTAGACATGCTGACGGTGATGTCCCCTCCCCCCCAGCCCCCCCCCCCCCCCCCGATTCAGCCCCGCCGCATGGCGAAGAAATAATCTCTACGTCTACGCTATTGATACGAATCGATTGCAGTGGACGGTAGAGTCATCTATATACCCCGCGTTAAACAGGATAGACTGAAGGGAAAAAAAGTTCCACTCTATGCCGACGATATAATATAATAATACAGGGTCCCAGTTATCCTACAAAGTAACTATTACTATTCTGACAAAAGTCTAAGAGAGAACCAGCTCTCTGTCTCTCTGTGTCTCTCTCAGTACAACAGCACTGATAGAGTGGCTCTCAAAACCTGAGAGGGTATCGGACCCTCTCCGTGTGCCGGGTGGAGGGGGGGGGGGGGGGGGGGCAGGGGCAGTTGCTGGCGGCTGGGGGCTGTTGTCTGAGTGTTGCTTTTTTTAACCACAGGGAAGTCATGCCAGGAATCTGCGACGGGAAGGACGGTGGGAGAGTGTAGCGGACGGTTCACAGGCGGACCACGGCCCCTACTGACGGTTATCCCTCTCCCTGCTAGCAAAACACTGTGTTTGAGGGAGAGAGACACGTTCGGGGGGCTTTTACAAATCAGGTTCACAAGGCTGTTGGTACCGTATGCTACGGGATTGTCGTAGTGCAGGGGTTACTTACTACTAGTGGTGGGGGAAAATATCGATACGTATAGTAGTATCGCGATACTTTGCGTGGCGATACTGTATCGATACAAGGACGCCGAGTATCGATATTTTATTATTTATTTATTTAAAAAGAGACATTTAAATATATATATATTTTTTTGTATAAGGAAGTTGCATTGTTCATTTCAATACCTGTAATAGTACAGTAGTCCACACACACACACGCACGCACGCACGCACGCACGCACGCACACACACACACACACACACACACACACACATGTGCATTCAGTTAAGTTGGAATATGACTGTAATACAAACAGTTCAGTTTGTCAGGTACATGCAACACAGATTACAGTCTGCTTGAGAAAATACCATGTTCTACAATAAAAATTATTGAAGTGAGATGAACAGACTGAAAACTTTATTTTATTAGATAAAACATGTTGACAAAGTTTTACCTTGCAGTTGAAAAAAGGTAATAAATCGCAATATTAATATCGCAATACTCAGCATATCGCAATATATTTTGAATCGCAATACTATCGTATCGTGACTTAAGTATCGCGATAATATCGTATCGTGAGGCCTCTGGTGATTCCCACCCCTACGAATGAATGAGCATTACATTTATATAGCGCTTTTCTAGACACTCAAAGCGCTCCCCATAATGTAGGGTGTAATTAGCCTCCTTCACCATCACCACCACCCGTAGCACCCAACCTTGGGCTACGCAGGCTCAATGGCTGCCATACACTGGCACCAGGCACACAACACACTACACAATGACTACCATACACTGGCACCAGGCACACATCACACTACTGTCATGGTTTTTGCCTTATTTCACCTTTCTGTGAGGGACAGCTATCTATTTTTGCTTTATTTCACCTCTCTGTGAGGGATAGCTGTCAATCCCTGTTCCCTGTGGTTAATTGCCTCATGGGTCGGCAGGTGTGTGGGCTTGATTGCACCTGATGCAGTGCAGCTGTGCCTATGGCCATGTGGAGTCTATTTAAGTTTGGAGATTGCAGTGTCAACTGCTTTTTCATTTCCTAGTGTTGGTTGTCCTTTTGGTCACGCTCATTATATTGAAGTGTAGTCTGATCTCTGATTCAGAATTGAGCTTTATGGTAGTCGTTCTTATTTTAGGCTACTCATGTGATTCTACACATAAACTCCCTTAGTGGAGGTTTATTGTTTTACTTTTTCCAATATAAACTCCTTTATTAGGAGGTGTCCTTGTGGCTTATTTACTTTTATACTATACCTCTTTATTGAGAGTAGTCCTGTTTTTTGGGACTTGATTTATTTTCTTAATTACTCACTTTGAGATTTCCACCTGTAAAGGTTGTTTTCTGTTGTTAAATTTTTCCCCTCTCCTAAAATATCTGTGTAAGCAGTCTAGTGGTTGTCCGTTTCACGGATAACTTTAAGAATCCCTGTTATCTGCTCATGACCCACACACACACACACACACAGCCCTCACAACTACACAATGACTACCATACACTGGCACCAGGCACACATCACACTACACAATGACTACCATACACTAGCACCAGGCACACATCACACTACACAATGACTACCATACACTAGCACCAGGCACACATCACACTACACAATGACTACCATACACTGGCACCAGGCACACATCACACTACACAATGACTACCATACACTGGCACCAGGCACACATCACACTACACAATGACTACCATACACTGGCACCAGGCACACATCACACTACACAATGACTACCATACACTGGCACCAGGCACACATCACACTACACAATGACTACCATACACTGGCACCAGGCACACATCACACTACACAATGACTACCATACACTGGCACCAGGCACACATCACACTACACAATGACTACCATACACTGGCACCAGGCACACATCACACTACACAATGACTACCATACACTGGCACCAGGCACACATCACACTACACAATGACTACCATACACTGGCACCAGGCACACATCACACTACACAATGACTACCATACACTGGCACCAGGCACACATCACACTACACAATGGCTGAACGGCTCAGGAGACAGGGATTGATATCAGCCAATTAAGAGGAAGGGATGATTAGGTGGCCTTGATGTCAGAGACCTGATTGGGGATTTGGCCAGGAACGTCAGGGCGTCCTGGGTTCTTTAACGACCGCATTCAGTCAGGACCTCGGTTTAGCATCTCATCCGAAGGACGGCACTCGCAGCTGTATGGTGTCCCTATCACCGTAACAGGGGCATTGTTACTGACTAACTTAACTTAACTTAACAGAACTTAACTTAACTTAACAGAACATAACAACTTAACTTAACTTAACAGAACTTAACTTAACTTAACTTATCTTAACAGAACACAATGCCACTGGTCATAACTAGGGATGTTTGATATTGGCTTTTTTACCGATACCGATATACCAATATTGTCCAACTCTTAATTTCCGATACCGATATCAACCGATACCGATATATGCAGGGTTTCCCCCCCCAAAAAACTGAATAATTTCAGGTAATTAACATTACATATCTCTTGTTGTGGAATTAACACAACATTATGCATACTTTTGACAATAAATAAAATCAGAATTTGTTCTTACTTGCTTGCCTGGGTAAATAAAGGTTAAATAAATGTAAAAACCGATACAGATAATTTCCGATATCACATTTTAATGCCAATATCGGCCGATAATATTGGTAGGCCGATAATATCGGACATCCCTAGTCATAACCAAATCATTTTCTTTTGTATGTAAACCCCCAGAGAAGCCATTATTGAACACTTGACCCCGTCTCACCACCGGGGGGCGCTACAGGTCCACTCCCCGCTCACTACTCTCACCTGAGGAGGATGGAAATCCAACTCTCTAAAGCTCGGAGGACTGCAGTGATTTGGGTCTATTTATAGGACCCCCCCCCCCCCCCCAGCTGTCCCTGTGGAAAGCTTGGCTCACGCGAGGAGGAGGGCTATCCCATGTAGAGAGAGAAACGATTCAGGGGGAGATGATTGAGGTTTCACATGTGCATGTATACGAACGCATGGACACACGGTAAACACACGTATGTGTAAACATGTGCTGTGAAGGTCCAGAGGAGAGAGACACACGCGATCACGTAAACACACGGACACGCGTGCACACGCACACCGGGAGACAGGTCAGGGCTCATGATTGAACTCTGCATGTTATGTTCTACACGTATATTGCATGTATACAATAGTACTGTGTACTATACACACATACCATCGGAGACAATGAGATGAATGCAGACGCAGATACTGTAAACACTAGATACTTTACAGTGTAGACACATACAGATGCTCCTGAGAGATGTGCACGCACACACACACACACACACACACACACACACACACACACACACACACACACACACACACACACACACACACATACACACACACAGACACACACACACACACGCACACACGCACACACACACACACACACACACACACACACACACAGACACACAGACACACGCACACACGCACACGCACACACACACACACACAAATCAGGACGTGTCACCATTAGATACTGAGTGATTGAGATACTGAGTGAGTTAGTCAGTGACACTGTTCTTTACACCAGGTACGTTCATAAGAAGGTATGTAGAGTGCAGCATTATCGACTAGCTGTTTGTCAACAGCACACACTGGGAGGGGAGGATGGCCCACAAATACACTACACCGTCTGTGACGACTGAACAACAAGTAGACCGAGTTGGGGAAAAACACATGAACCACAACAACCTCCAACAGACCAACAGATGACTGAGTTTATTACACAACACACAACACAATGTGCTGAGCTGCTCCAGCTCTGGGGGAGATATCTGTCTGTACTGGTGGAATGCTCTGCTTCAGAGTAGAGTAGAGTAGAGTAGAGCAGAGCAGGGTAGCGTAGAGCAGAGTAGCGTAGAGTAGAGCAGAGTAGAGTAGAGTAGAGCAGAGTAGAGCAGAGTAGAGCAGAGCAGAGTATAGTAGAGTAGAGTAGAGCAGAGTATAGTAGAGTAGAGTAGAGCAGGGTAGCGTAGAGTAGAGCAGAGTAGAGCAGAGTAGATTATAGTAGAGTAGAGCAGAGTAGCGTAGAGTAGAGCAGAGTAGAGCAGAGCAGAGTATAGTAGAGTAGAGTAGAGCAGGGTATAGTATAGTAGAGTAGAGCAGAGTAGCGTAGAGTAGAGTAGAGCAGAGTAGCGTAGAGTAGAGTAGAGTAGAGCAGAGTAGAGTAGAGTAGAGCAGAGTAGAGTAGAGTAGAGTAGAGCAGAGTAGCGTAGAGTAGCGTAGAGTAGAGCAGAGTAGAGTAGAGTAGAGTAGAGTAGAGCAGAGTAGCGTAGAGTAGAGCAGAACAGAGTAGAGTAGAGTAGAGTAGAGTTGAGTAGAGCAGAGTAGCGTAGAGTAGAGTAGAACAGAGTAGAGCAGAACAGAGTAGAGTAGAGCAGAGTAGAGTAGAGTAGAGTAGAGTAGAGCAGAGTAGAGTGGAGTAGAGTAGAACAGAGTAGAGTAGAGTAGAGTAGAGCAGAGTAGAGTAGAGTAGAGTAGAGCAGAGTAGAGTAGAGCTGAGTAGAGTAGAGTAGAGTAGAGTAGAGTAGAGCAGAGATGAGTAGAGTAGAACAGAGTAGAACAGAGTAGAGTAGAGCAGAGTAGAGTAGAGTAGAGTAGAGTAGAGTAGAGCAGAGTAGAGTGGAGTAGAGTAGAACAGAGTAGAGTAGAGTAGAGTAGAGTAGAGTAGAGCAGAGTAGAGTAGAGTAGAGTAGAGTAGAGCAGAGTAGAGTAGAGCTGAGTAGAACAGAGTAGAGTAGAGTAGAGCAGAGATGAGTAGAGTAGAGCTGAGTAGAGCTGAGTAGAGCTGAGTAGAGTAGAGTAGAGTAGAGCAGAGTAGAGTAGAGTAGAGTAGAGTAGAGTAGAGTAGAGTATAGTAGAGTAGAGCAGAGTAGAGTAGAGTAGAGTAGAGTAGAGCAGAGTAGAACAGAGTAGAACAGAGTAGAGTAGAGTAGAGCTGAGTAGAGCTGAGTAGAGTAGAGTAGAGTAGAGTAGAGTAGAGTAGAGCAGAGTAGAGTAGAGTAGAGTAGAGTAGAGTAGAGTAGAGTAGAGTAGAGTAGAGTAAATTAGACACCAGTATGACTGAAGCTGCACTCAGGGACATTCTTCACACACCGGGTTGTAGATCTGACCCGGGTTTGATTTCTGTGTAAAGATATGAAGCCCGGAGAAAATGAGGGTTAAACTAACCCGGGTCTGACCCACCTATAGGATCCAGAGGGTTAAACTAACCCGGGTCTGACCCACCTATAGGATCCAGAGGGTTAAACTAACCCGGGTCTGACCCACCTACAGGATCCAGAGGGTTAAACTAACCCGGGTCTGACCCACCTACAGGATCCAGAGGGTTAAACTAACCCGGGTCTGACCCACCTACAGGATCCAGAGGGTTAAACTAACCCGGGTCTGACCCACCTACAGGATCCAGAGGGTTAAACTAACCCGGGTCTGACCCACCTACAGGATCCAGAGGTGACCCAGGGTTTGTTCTGAACGGAAGAACCGACGGAACAAATGTCACGTGACCACCTGACGAGCCGCCAGCCTGCCGTGACGAGACGAGACGGTTTGTTGTTGCACAAGACAAATAGCTGCGGAACAAGCGACGCCTCTCAGCAGCGTAAAAAGATCACCATCGTGGCTGAAAGGCAAATGCAGAACGTCTGTAGAACGCGATCATGATTAGTTACATCCCGGGTTCTACCACCGCTTTTGAATCCAGGACAAAAGA
>NC_140166.1:150003391-150040891 GCF_963971535.1 Notolepis coatsorum | reverse complement strand
TGTTTCTGCTTGTTTGGCTAGGTTGTCTATGTGATCTCTTTTATCCTTCTTAATGCTACTCTTCACCTCCTTATTGGCTTGGGTGTATTCTTCCTGTGCCTTTGCTTTTGCTGATCTTGTTTTGCTTGTGTTCAGTTTCTCTTTCCTCTCCTTTCTTTCTTTCAGTTTCTGGAGTGTTTCTTATCGTAGATGCTTTAGTAACGTGCTTTTTTTCCAGTTAGGGTTGTTGGCCCTACGCAAACCCATTTAACCTCTGGGGGAGGGTTTTGGAGTTGGCTTATTAGTCCTCTTCCCACGCCTATTGTCTTCCAGGTGATGGATTGCAGCCTCATACCACGTGAGGCCAGACAGGCTGAGGGTTGTGTAAAAGCTGTCTCGGCACGTCAAGCCCAACCAACTCCTGCTACTGTGTATTGAAATCTGCACTAGGCAAGCTAACCCTACCAGCAACGCAAGCACCTTGTTAAAAAATTTGCTGTTTTTAAGACTTTTTTTGTCAAAAATCAAGCACTTCAAGGACCTTGTGTGAACCCTGTAAACCTGATTAAATCACAGGGAGACCTGAGAATAACCTGAGAATATCTTCAAGTCACTGCAGGACAGTGTGATTATTTTAAGGCGCACCGACTGAATCCTTCATGGGACCATGTGGGATGTAAATAAAAGGAAAACACCTGGGCCCATATAGTCACAAAAAACGCTGGTCTGGGGTCAGTGTGACCTGGAGCGCTTCTCTTCATGGTCTTATTCAAACTAACAGACTGAAGCTGACTAGATCAGTGACCAGGAACACTTGTCTTCATGACCTTATTCAAACTAACAGACTGAAGCTGACTCTAGATCAGTGACCAGGATCACTTGCCTTCGTGGCCTTATTCAAACTAACAGACTGAAGCTGACTCTAGATCAGTGACCAGGAACACTTGCCTTCGTGGCCTTATTCAAACTGACAGACTGAAGCTGACTCTAGATCAGTGACCAGGAACACTTGCCTTCATGGCCTTATTCAAACGAACAGACTGAATCTGACTCTAGATCAGTGACCAGGATCACTTGCCTTCGTGGCCTTATTCAAACTAACAGACTGAATCTGACTCTAGATCAGTGACCAGGAACACTTGCCTTCGTGACCTTATTCAAACTGACAGACTGAAGCTGACTCTAGATCAGTGACCAGGAACACTTGTCTTCGCACCTTTAAATGGTCTGCAGAGGGACTGCGTTCCCAGCCAGGGTGGACTTGATTCCCAGCCAGGGTGGACTTGGTACCCAGCCAGGACGGAGGCGTGGAATGCGGAAATGAAAAAAGGTTCTGGAACCCATGGACTGTAATTGTGAGTCAACCTCTAAAACTATAGAAGCTAAATGTAATTTTTGCTGACGATACAAATGTTTTCTGTGAGGGAGAGAACCTCCAAATGCTTTTAAAGAATGTCGCAGCTGAGCTATCCAAGCTGAAAGTGTGGTTTGATGTAAAAAAATTATCATTAAATATAAAAAAAAACAAATTCATGATATTTGGTAAACGTGATATACAAGTAAATACACCGGTTGAACTAATGATTGATAGTATTAAACTGGAGAGGGTATTTGAGAATACATTTCTGGGTGTGATAATAGACCACAAACTCAACTGGAAACCTCATATCAAATATGTCAGGACTAAATTGGCACAGAGTGTTGTTGTTTTATGCAAGATAAGACACATTCTAAACCAAAAAACACTGTATACACTGTACTGTACACTCTTCCTACCATATATGTATACAGGGCCGCCTGGGAGAAATGCGAGGCCCTGTGCGAGATTTAACGCGAGCCCCCCCCCCCCCCCCCCCCCCAAAGGTAAAAAAAAAAATATATATATATATATATATATATATATATATATATATTTTTTATATATACAGTCAACATATTCTTAAATAATAGCGCTGCCCGAGGCGGGGCATGATACAGTCAACATATAGCAAAAGAGAGAGCGAGAGAGAGCTCCCGTTCTACAGTCAATATACAGTGTACAGAGAGAGAGAGAGAACGAACATGTGTGTTTGTCATGTGTGTGTGTGTTAGAGAGAGACTAGAGCATGTATGACAGATTCAAAAGGACAAAGATCAACACTTAAATCCAAGAGAGAGAGAGAGAGAGAGAGAGAGAGAGAGAGAGAGAGAGAGAGAGAGAGAGAGAGAGAGAGAGAGAGACATTGGAAAGAAATTGAAATGCTATTTGGCCCTAAACAGAGAGTACACAGTGGCAGAATACCTGAGCACTGTGACTGAAGATCCTTGAGCACAGCCTAGCCATCGAGAAAGGCCGCCATAGGCAGACTGTGTGTGTTAGAAAGAGAGAGAGAGAACATGTGTGTTTGTCATGTGTGTGTGTGTTAGAGAGAGACTAGAGCATGTATGACAGATTCAAAAGGACAAAGATCAACACTTAAATCCAACAAGAAGAGGGTATACCAGAGAAACCAAAGCAGCAAGGAGCCAATGGCCGACATCAGCTAAATAGGCTAGCCAGGTACTGTGACACCAGGCCACACACAGCTTTGGCCAATGGCCCAACGCTACCCAAGCTACACAAACGACCATTCACACACAGCACATGTCGTATCTCCAAATGTTGTGAAGTAGCATATGTTTTGCCTGGAAAAAAACATCGTTATTAACAAAACATTCGGGAGGGGAAGGAAGGAAGAGTGGGGTAATGTCATGACATTTTCATTAATCTTAGTTACCTGCACGAGGTACGCAGGGCGAAAGGCCGCAACACAGGTCTCCACGTTGACGAAAGGCCTCTCGCTGGCGGGACAAAAAGCTATGGCCAGAGCCTTGTCATGGTGCAGGCCCGACTACATCTTCTGTCAAAGGGCCTGCTATTCTCAAGGCTAACTGATAGCATCAAACGAACGTTCCCAGCTGACGCTAAACAGCTAACTGGCTAACAGTTAGCTCAATCAGGCACCTGGCTGTACAGCCAGGTGCTCTCACCACCAGGCACACACCGTTAGCGTTAGCTACTAGTAGTATTAGCTAGTCGACCAGTTTGGCTCCAGAGAGAGAGAGAAAGAGAGATGTCAGGTCCACGGCGGGTATATAATCATAGGTTGACTCACGTCACTCACCATAACGCAGTATCAACGTGGAAGGAGACTTTCTTGGCCCCACGGTGTAATTTCTTCTTCATCTTCTTCGAGTACTTTCCGGCAGACTGGACACCTTTCGGCGTATTGCTGCCTAACAGATTTATCTGCTCACAAGTTCTCTTCTCCTTCTTTTGAAAAGACATCCACTCGCCTCGCCTCGCTCCTCTGGATAGGTTAGCTAACGCTAGTTAGCCGTTAGCTAAGCTAGCTACTAGCCGACAGCATCATGGCTATCCCGACTGAACCACACGTTAGCACTCAATATTATAACGTAGCTAAAGCTAACTAGCTGTCCCTGTCTTTAGCCGGGATGGCTAGCCTGACTGAACTGTCTAACATGCAACAACTTTCATCTTCAGTCCATCTGCCGAACGATGTCCTCTTCACCTTGGCTTGGATAAACTCCAATGCTGCACGCGCGGAATTTTGCGAGGCCCCCCTTCCCGCGAGGCCCTGTGCGACCGCACTGCTCGCACACCCCCTGAGGCGGCCCTGTATGTATATGAGCTACTGTGCGGAGGTGTGTGTGTACCTACAAAAGCACTCTACAGCCAATATGCACCATGCAAAAAAAAGCAATAAGAATAATCAACAATGTAGGATATTATGAACACACCAATAACTTATTTATAAAGCTACAAGTATTGAAATTTATGGACCTAGTGGATTTCAAAACTGCCCTCATTGTATACAAAGCCAGATACAAACTAATCCCAGGCAACATTCAAAAATGGTTCAGAGACAGGGAAGGAGAATATAACTTAAGAGGGAGAGGGAATCTTAAACAACCAATGGTACACACTACGCTGAAAAGCATGTGCATATCGGTGTGCGGAGTGAAGTTGTGGAATAATTTACCTGAATACATCAAACTGAGTAAACATGTGGCACAATTTAAAAAGCAGCTAAAAAAATACACATTAGAGAAATACAGAAATGAGTAATGAGGATAAACAAAGTTATGTTATATTGTGTTATGTAGTGCTGTACTATATTCACTGCTGTCAAGTGAATCAAGTTATTATTATTTTTTTACATTTTTTTTTAATATAAGTAAAAGTATATTCTATATTGTAATATACTAAATTATGTTATATCTAGTAAAATGAATGGAAGAACAAACATAAATGTAAGGGGGTAGGGATCAATAAGCTTCCATCTACTCCTTTTTTGGACATGTCTGCTAACCAAACACATTGCTCTTGACCTTTTGTTTATAATTCCTTTTTATTTATTTATTTTTTAATGTTTTTTTTTAATGTTTTTTAATTTGTTGTTATGATTGTTTGGTTTGACGGAACAAGATACTGTGATTTGTTTGGAGAAATATGGAGAAGTACATGTTCAAAAACAAACTTTTCATTCATTCATTCATTCATTCATTCATTCATTCATTCATTCATTCATTCATTCAAGAGGGCAGCAGTGGACAGTGGACCGTGGCCATATTCACATGGCGGGTCGTTTTGCTCTTATGTCATGCTCAGGTTGGGTTCCCGCCACCGTGTGAATACGGCCAATGGGGGCTGAGATTAAGAGGGACTGACAGGCTAACTACCAGCCCCAGAAAGCCTGACCACACGCAGGATCCCAACAGAATTAGCTGAGGTTGACGACAAATGTAACGTCATGAAACAAGCGATGACTGCCAAGGCCTCTGCGAGAGACATTACTTTAACTTTCATTACGTTTCACACTGTGATTGGATGAAGGAGGCAACGAGGGGTGAGATGAGCTGCCACTTTCACACTAAACTCATCAAGAACAAACAGACGCGTAAAACTGTCAAGCTTTATTTATTTATGTATTTATTTCCAGTTGAAGAAGTATTTCTTCTCTCACACACAACCGAGGCCCGGAATTATTCAAAAACATTTGGGTCCGACTTTAACCCTTTCACTACCACACTACAGAAGGTTAACATTTCACTATCACTGTAGTGTGGTTGTGAAAAGATAACCTTCTGTAGTGTGGCAGTGAAAGGGTTAATGGCGTTCATTAAATGACAAAGTCCACTGGTTTAACCGTCTGTAGTGTGGTAGTGAAAGGGTTAAAGAAATAACTTTTTCAGCCTAATCAATGCGGAACAGTCACCACTCCGCTTCGACTTTTTTTCATTTCATTTCAACCTTTATTTAAAATCGTAAGCATCTGAGGTTTCCCTCATTTACAGAAACGACGATTGTACAGTACATAATAAAAACAATATTCACAGAAATTTAAACACCAGAGTAAAACAAATTAAAAACGTTTAAAAATAATTTTAAAATATCAACTAAAACAGTTACACAATGGTCTGAAATCATACATTTAAACATTCCAAGGGAAGGGAGAACCTCCAATTTTAGCGTGAGTTGAAGGACATTCCATGAGTTAGAGGCATCAAAGGAAAAGGCTGACTTCCCTAGCTCAGAACAAATCTTAGGAACCCTAAGAACCATCCAGTCATTCGATCGAGTTGACTTCAATACATCTGATCCCCGGGCAGATATATGCAGGGTTCCCACAGACATTGAAATTCAAGGACTTTCAAGTACATTCCTAAGCACCATTTTTTCATTTTAAAAGGGCATTTAAAAGGTTAAGCAGTTAATCAGTTTTTTACAGACAAATAATCGGATCCAATATTTATGGCTTAAAACCCATTTCCGACAATTAGTTACACTTTAAATAAAAAAAAAAATTATTCTTAATTCAGAAACTTTTTATCATGGATGAACAAAACCTTCAATGTGAATGGTTGATTTGAATTTCAAGGACTTTTTAAACACCTTGTTAAAAATGGGCTGTTTTTAAGGAATTCCAGGCCTTGACTTTTTTTGGTCAAAAATCAAGCAATTTAAGCACTTCAAGGACCTTGTGCGAACCCTGTACTGTATATGTTAATAAACTGGAACATAATGTATTGTGTGATGTCATGCAATAATGACCTGCCAAGTAGACCAACAGAAAAAAAGCAAAAACATCACCCATGTGGCTCGGTGGACTTATATCATCAATTATTATCAACATAATATCTACAACAACGATTCAAGTTTGTACCGTAGCAACAAGTTTGAACTATCGCCATCGGCGCTCATCAGCAGGCAATATGCTGCTGCAACAAGCTGACCTTATAATCCAGGAAATAATACATTCCTCTGCAGCGCAAGAAGCTGCTCTTTGAAGCCATGAGCTGCTGAAGAATGAAGATAAACAGAAAAATCCCTTGTTAATCCGCCGATTTGACTTGTCAACCGACACACTTGTGTGTCTGATACTGTAGCTTCGAATACCAGGAGAACGAACACGAGGGACACGAGGGAGGAGGGGGGGGGGGCGAGAGGGAGGAGGGGGGGGCGAGAGGGGACACTGGAGTGGGGGGCGAGAGGGACAGAAGGAGAGTAGGGGACAAGTGGGGACATGGGGGGGGGCGAGGGAGGATAGAGGGGGACAATGAGACAAAGGACATAGGACACAAAACAAGATACAAGGCATAACAGTCTCTCTCTCTCTCTCTCTCTCTCTCTCTCTCTCTCTCTCTCTCTCTCTCTCTCTTTCTTTCTTCCTGTCTTTCTCTTTCTCTCTCTCTCTCTCTCTCTCTCTCTCTCTCTCTCTCTCGCTCTCACACACACACTTTCCCTATTCTCTCCCTTTTTCTAAAATCATTCCCAGATGTGGTGGCAACTTAGGGTGCCAGTGGTATGTGTGAGAGGAGGATGGTGTAGTGTGATGGTGTAGTGTGGTGGTGTGGTGTGATGGTGTAGTGTGATGGTGTAGTGTGATGGTGTAGTGTGGTGGTGTGGTGTGATGGTGTAGTGTGGTGGTGTAGTGTGATGGTGTAGTGTGATGGTGTGGTGTGATGGTGTAGTGTGATGGTGTAGTGTGATGGTGTAGTGTGATGGTGTAGTGTGGTGGTGTAGTGTGATGGTGTAGTGTGATGGTGTGGTGTGATGGTGTAGTGTGATGGTGTAGTGTGATGGTGTAGTGTGATGGAGGAGGAGGATGGTGTAGTGTGATGGTGTAGTGTGATGGTGTAGTGTGATGGTGTAGTGTGGTGGTGTAGTGTGGTGGTGTAGTGTGATGGTGTAGTGTGATGGAGGAGGAGGATGGTGTAGTGTGATGGTGTAGTGTGATGGTGTAGTGTGATGGTGTAGTGTGGTGGTGTAGTGTGGTGGTGTAGTGTGATGGTGTAGTGTGATGGTGTAGTGTGATGGAGGAGGAGGATGGTGTAGTGTGATGGTGTAGTGTGATGGTGTAGTGTGATGGTGTAGTGTGGTGGTGTAGTGTGGTGGTGTAGTGTGGTGGTGTAGTGTGGTGGTGTAGTGTGATGGTGTAGTGTGATGGAGGAGGAGGATGGTGTAGTGTGTGAGAAATCGGTGTTTTTCAATGTATGTAATGTATAGATTGGGGGGAGATGACAGCAGCTGGAGGGGTGCATGGTTTAGCAGAGGGCGGTGGCAGCGGTTCAGAGGCAGGAGGCAGGCAGTGTTAGCAGAATGTTTACATTCCTTTAGAACACAACAAGCTGATAAGAGCCGCCGCAGGCACAATGGTCTGAGAGAGAGGTTTGACATTAATGAAACAGACGTTTTGATGTGTGTGAAAGGTTTAAAACCGTTGCCGTGACAGAGCGTCACCTGACAACCAGGAGAGAGGCCGGGCCTGTCGTTGCTATGGCGAGAATATAGAAAAGTGAGTTTCTTCCGGGTGTAAGGCAGACTGAGACTAAGAACGACTGAGAAACGAATTCCTCAGAGGAGAGAGGAACCATCAGAGACTTGGAAGCGATTCCCCCTTCCCCTCCCCTCGCAGGGAGAGGAGGGGAGGACAGTGACGTGGCACGACCACGACGACAGGCTTTTGGAATAACCACCAGGCCGCGATGACCCCCGAACGGGGGGGGGGGGGAGAGGAGAGATCATTAGAATAGACTTTTCAAGGACAATACAATGTGATAACATCTGAGCTGAGGCTTTCTGTTTATGGAATAAACAACGCTTTTCCTTGTAAGGTAGTACGCTGTCAAGTGTCGAATTCTTACGAAGGTGGTGAATCATTATGGTTGCGGATTGCACTAACGGGGAATGATAAGATTGTACAACATACAGATATACAGATATATATCATGACATTAATGACATACATGATGACATACAGATATACAGTACTGTTACATTTGTGACATACAATATATACAAATATACAGTACTGTTAAACAGAGATCTTAACAGAAAATGTACATTAGAGGGCGGCTAGGTGGGGTTCGAGCCCAGCTCTCCGCATTGCTATCAGCTTGGCTGGTCGTTCATACTAATACAATTGGCAGTATTAGGGGGTGGGAAGCTGATGGGTGGGGATCGGACGTTGTGGACAGCGACTCCTACAGGTCGGTTGGTGTGCCTGCGCAGCAGAATCAGGAAGCGACGGGGGCGGAGTGCCCTCCCACACAGACCCCCGACGCTGAGAGATTGCGCTGTGCAGGTGAAAAGATGCGACGGCTGCTTCCTCGAGTACCGGAGGGGACACGTGATGTAAGGCTTTGTCGACATTGCAGCCGGCTTGTGGGAGGCATGGCCTAACAGCGTTCGAGACAGGGGAGGGTAGAATTGGACGATACGCAATTGGGATGGGAGAAAAATAGAAAATGGGAGAAAAAGTAGATAAAAAAAAGAAAATGGACATTAGGAGGGGGGGTTTGGACATTTACGGGGGCCAGTTTCATTCGTTTTCATTAGTGCTAGACTCTGATCCTAATGAGATATTCCTCTAAATATGACTTCGAAAACGGCCAAAATGTCAGGAAAAAAGAGTAAAAAAAAAATTCAGGGGGCCCCCATAGCTCTCAGGTGATAACTTGAATCCTGGGTAGTGTGATGGTGGAGGAGGATGGCGTTCAGTGGGGGGAGGGGGGGGGGGGGTACGCTCTAAAACTCCTTCTTTCTGGAGGTGGTATATTTGAAGAACCACTTGGGCTCCAGATAGTTCTTTACTGCTATTTGAAGAATCAGTCATGGTTCCTAGTGGTTGGGGCGGTCGGGTGGCGTAGCGGAGATTGCGATCATCACCAATGCAAGAGGCTGCGGTCTCGACTCCCGGAGTCAGCATTGCCTGCGGCTTTGGCCGGTCGTCATACTAACTCGTTTGGCTGAGTTAGCGGGAGGGAAGTCGTGGGTGGTAATCTGGCGTTGTGGACAGAAAGGCAGGAAGTGGTGAAGGCAGTGTGACCTCCCACGCGTTACGCTTCACCAATGAGAGTCCTCGCTGCCAGGTGAGAAGAGAGCCACTGGCTGTCTCCGCATGTGTCGGAGGAAGCATGTGGTGGACTTCAGGGCTCCCTTGTACCGACCAGTAGGAGGAACATGTGCACAACAACCAGGTAGGGGAGGGGGGGAATTGGCATAACGACTAAATTGGGATGGGGAGAAAAGCATAGAAAATCTGGCGGAGAAAAAGAGGATAAAAAAAAAAGGTTCCTAGTGGTTGGTGGTTCTGTGGTTCACAAGTGGTTCCTTGTTCTATTTCTAGAGTAACATGTCACACATATGAAATAGAACTACAGGAGTGTCCTTGTTGCCTAGAAACCAGGGTTTCAGTTTTTTGTACCATATTTAAATCTCTCCGGTCATAATGTCCGCTTATTCTTATTTGTTTACCAAGTAATGTACGTCCACTAAAAGTGCTTGAAAATCTCAAACAGAAGTCTCGCTGTGAGGTGCGTGTGTGTGTCTGTGAACAGATAAACAACAGTGGAAGCTGGAAGCATGAGACTGGATAGATAATTGTGTGCATTGGAATAGCCATTATATTCTAATGCTAGCTTAGGCGTTATCTAAAATATAAAAACAATAGTTTGTGTTGGAATACAGCTTTTCCAAATTGTGCCAATAACATGTTGCCCACTTCGCGTAGCGTTCATAGACTATTGATACGGACGAACACGCTGAAGTTGTGGCTAACTAACTGAGTTGTGCTACATGGATGCACTCCAGACATCCTGGCTGTACCAAAACACCTTTTTTGCCCTTCCATGCGTGGGAAGAGCAGGTGCAGTGCAGACAGAGTGGAGGTAATGTAACATTAATTATTACAAATTATCATCCCTTGATTTCTCCTGTGATTACAAGAAGGATTTACTGAACTTCAGCTGAGCTGACTGAGCTGAGCTGAACTGAACTGAGCTGACTGAGCTGAGCTGAACTGAGCTGAGCTGACTGAGCTGAGCTGAACTGAACTGAGTTGAGCTGAGCTGACTGAGCTGAACTGAGCTGAGCTGAGCTGAGCTGAACTGAGCTGAGCTGAACTGAACTGAGCTGACTGAGCTGAGCTGAGCTGAACTGAACTGAGCTGAACTGAGCTGACTGAGCTGATCTGAACTGAACTGAGCTGAACTGAACTGAGCTGAGCTGAACTGAACTGAGCTGAACTGAGCTGAGCTGAGCTGAGCTGAGCTGAACTGAGCTGAGCTGAGCTGAGCTGAGCTGAACTGAGCTGAGCTGACTGAGCTGAGCTGACTGAACTGAGCTGAACTGACTGAGCTGAACTGAACTGAGCTGAACTGAGCTGAGCTGAGCTGAGCTGAGCTGACTGAGCTGAACTGAGCTGAACTGAACTGAGCTGAGCTGAGCTGACTGAGCTGAACTGAGCTGAACTGAGCTGAACTGAGCTGAGCTGAGCTGAACTGAACTGAGCTGAGCTGAGCTGAGCTGAGCTGAACTGAACTGAGCTGAACTGAGCTGAGCTGAGCTGAGCTGAACTGAGCTGAGCTGAGCTGAACTGAACTGAGCTGAACTGAGCTGAGCTGAGCTGAACTGAGCTGAGCTGAGCTGAACTGAGCTGACTGAGCTGAGCTGAGCTGAAGAAATACATTTCAATACTGTTAAAGAGGCACTTCGCCGCAAAACAATGCTCATTTATTTTGACGATAATCTCACAAATATTTGATTTGATTTGATTTTTATTTGTCTCGAACATAGAAACATAAAACGAGTTTAAAAAACAAAAAGGTAAATAGTCAAAGACTATTTCCATACAATAAGTGTTCGAGAAGGAACAGGGGGAAGTAAAACAACTTATCAAGCCCTGCCCCTTCCTTACAATATTTGACATTATAATTTAATAAAAAATTAAATAAAAGTACAGTTTTTTTTATATATCCAAATATCCAAATGATAAAAAAAAATAATAGGCAGTCACATTACTGCTCAAGCTCCTCTCTCTTATGTGTCTATAAGTGCTTGTTTATAGCTACCTTTAAATTGATTGATATTTTTGCTTAATTTAATACTCGCATCCAGACCATTCCAGAGTGACTGAAACTGCAATGCACATACTTTTAAGAGTTGTACGTACCGTAGGTTGCTTTAAAGCTAATGTCCCTCTAAAATTATAAACACTCTCTCTAGCAATGAACATTTTATATATATATAATATCTCAAAACAGTTGTGTGCACACATTCATTTAGTTAGTGACAGGTATTGAGAGTTAATGAGTTTGAATATCTCCTCCAGTGAAGTCATCAGAGGACACTGGTTCCTTGTGTCGTGTTAATTACAGCTCAATGAAATTGAATGGAAATGAAAAAGAATACCAGTTCCTATTGCATTCCCTGTTGACATTCTGTTATCTCCCATCATTCCCCCTTGAGCTGTAATAAACACAAGAATTCAATGTCCTCCAATGAGGTCACGGGAGGACACAATCAACGTCATTAACTCTCAATAACTGTCACAGTAAAATGAGCTTTGGAATTAGCTGTTTAGAGCTTTTGGAATATGTTTGAGCTTATGTGCATAATAAATCAACATTGTTTTCTTGGTGAAGTGCCCCTTTAAAAGCACCATTCCATCTCAGAGTGTGTTGGGGGGCCTTCCTCTCTCTTCCAGTGCCAGCCTCCCGTCACAGCAGGGTTTGGTACTGACAGGGGAGGGTATGGTGGTGTGGCGGTGGTATGGTGGTATGGGGGGGGGACGGGGGGATGGGGGACTGGGGGGTAGCGAGTGCTAAATTACTTTTCCAGTCTCCTTGCCAACCAGCCGCAGCGCTGTCAGAAAAATTGAAAATAGGCCTCATGGCACATTGGCTTCACAGGCTCCCAGCCACCTTCGATCAGTCTAAACTCACACATTAACGTACACACACGCACACACACACACACACACACACACACACACACACACACACACACACACACACACACACACACACACACACACACACACACACACACACACACACACACACACACACACACACACACACACACACACACACACACACACACACACAAAAACACATGTATACATACACACAAACACACACACAGACACACAGAGGAGGGCAAACAGCCTTGGTTCATAAAACACCTCTGGTTCTCTGTATTTCCACAAACACATAAACCTCCTACATAAACCCCACAGCAACTACAGTTTTTTTCGATTGCTTAAGCACGATTTTGAAAACAGGGCCCGGTGTTTCAAAACACTACACACAATTAGCACAACCACACACACAATTAGCAGAACACCTTTGCTAAATGAAACACTCTTGTAAAAACGATACAAAAATTTATAAAAACCTAAAATTTTTACCATATGAAACACACACGTTTCATATGACTTAATTCTGTTTGAACCAGTTACACACTGCTGTGCTTAACCTAAAACACCTTTAGCAATTCTAGTTCTCAGTGATTAGAGCACTGTAAGTGAAGTACAGAGAGAATAGGCAAATATACAATACATTCACCAAACACACAAGACCAATTCTGCAGACGGATGAAAATATAATTTATTTCTCTCCATATACAAATATACAAATACAAAACATGTCCCAGTTTTCATGCTACTACAGTAGTGTGCATAACACTGTAAGCTCAGTAAATATCAGACAAACAAAAAAAATACTGTATCCAGTACAGGTTACAACAATTACAGTAAAACTAAAACAAATTTATAGAGAAAAGAAGAGAAAATACTAGACATTATCTCTTCGCCTAGCTGGATCTGGCCGGAATAATTTATGGGAAACTGGGACATGTTTTGTTGTGATTCTCTGTGATGTTGACATGCTGACTGAATTGGGTATATGGAGAGACAAAACATATATTTTCATCAGTCTGCATCATTGGTCTTGTGTAGTGTTTGGTGAATGTATTGTATATTTGCACATTCTCTGTGTACTTCACTCTCCTTCCATTTGAGTTGAAGACAGGTGAACTCACCTGCTGCATTTCTATAGTGCTTAAACCTGATTGGTGTGTCTACAATTAAGCAATCATGTGTTTGTGCACCTGATGGCTGTGTTTAACCAATTGGCTCAAATGTGTGGTAATTTGACATTCTGTGTCTGATGTAATGCAAGTGCACAGTACATTTTGCAGAGTAAATTTGACTCAAACTGAGTACATTTGACTCAAACTGAGTACAATTTTACTCAGTTTGAGTAAAATTTACTCAGTTTGAGTAAAATTTACTCTACGAAATGTACTGTGTTTTGTGTTTTGCAAATCACTGGGTCTCATTCTCCAACATTTTTCAAAGAGTTCTCTTGGAAGACTTATCTTGGAACCGACTGAGACAGAATCAATGACAAGTTCACTCTGAGTCCTGAACGTGCTGGTAATATGTAGGGCTGTCTTAAATGCTTCGAAGCTTCGAAGCTTCGTTCGATGGCACAAGCTTCGAACATTAAAAAAAAAATCGAAGTTTAAAAAATAAATAATTTTTATTTTTATTTTTTTACTTCTGTGTGTGTGTGTGTGTGTGCATGGGGCCATGGGGCCATTGGGTGGGGCCGGGGGACAAATACACTGGAGGAAAGTAACCCAGCTCAGCACTGCCCAAATTATATCATCACTATTGCCTGTTTGAAGGATATCATCCTCAAACACATATACACCACCTACACGCCTATTCTCAGTCCTTGCCCCACAATGGTGGAATGAACTACCCACCCCAGTTAGGACAGCCGAAACACGTCCAATCTTTCGCCGTCGACTAAAGACGCACTTCTTCAACCATTATCTGAAATAAAATAAAAAAAATCTAACCCTAACTAACCTTACTGTCATGCACTTGTCCTAATAAACTAACCTACACTGTAACACGCAACACTTTGATGAATGTTGTTACTCAGCTGATAGAGTTGTATCCTTCCTGATGACCTGTCGTACAGAACTTGTAAGTCGCTTTGGATAAAAGCGTCAGCTAAATGACTAAATGTAAATGTGAATGTAAATGCCTTGTAGAATTCCACACATAAGAAAGAAAGATACTGGGATGAATAAACAAAATAGGAAATAAAATGTAGAAATGCATGCAATACATAAATAAATATGAATCTCCATATATGAAATAGAACATTTAGATAAGGTGCTACTGAGATGTTTTGGTGAGTTCTTTGTTTTTTTGTGGAATTAGCCCTTCTTAAAAATGCATGAACATTCACTGATAATTGGTCTGTAGTGGAGTCTACAAGGTCTACATTGCCGGACCTTGTAGACTGACATAATTCTGTGCATAGTTTAGTCTACACAGGCCATATTTCAAATAATCAAAATCTTACTTCATTCATCTTAAACATTCTTGATTTGGGGGATTGGTAGTTCCCATGAAATCTGAAGTTGTTCAAACGACAACAGCGATCCACCTTGAATTAAATCACACAGCCGTGTTGGCTGCGTCACAGTCAATAAAGGGGCTACTTAATTCATTAATCCAATCCACTTTATTTATAGAGCACATTTAAAAACAACAATGTTTACCAAAGTGCTGTACAAGTCCCACAACATAAGATAAAAAAATATATATATATATATATATATATATAAAAAGAAAAATATTAATTAATTTTTTTTAATTCGAAGCTTCGAATTAAAATCGAAGCTCGGCCCCGAAGCTTCGATTGCCAAAAAAAATTCGAAGGTCAGCCCTAGTAATATGTCTTAAGTGGCTGAAACGGTTGCACAAATGATATGATCTGATATCTGCTTGGAGAATGGCATTCTGTCTTAAACTCAAAAGCGCGTCCCCGCGGGCGCGCGCAGTATACTGTAGCCTACGGCATAATGAATGAACGCAGTATAGGCTTATTATTCCATTAATGCCTACGGCGTAATGAATGAATGCAGTATAGGCTTATTATTCCATTAATGACTTGTTGCATTGGGATTTAGTAGATACTATATGCTCTGCCCTACGTACAGTATAGGTACAGTCTGTACTTATACTGTACGTAGGGCAGAGGCAGAGCATATATAGTATCTACTAAATCCTAATGAAACAAGTAACTAGAATATATTAAGCCTATACTGTTCATTAGACATGTAGGCCATACTGGCGCACACAAGACTTGTTATGGAATATTAATGCAGTCTATTGCCATGCGATTAGCTTTAGTTCTTATTTATTTATTTATTTATTTATCCACTGTCATTTCAGTGTTGGTGTATAGGCTATATAGTGTATTTCAATATAAGTTTAATTGATTAATGATATATTCGAAGGAATGCAGGTTTATAGCTATATCAACCCCCTCCAATGTACAGTAAATTACCAAGTATGGTTTTGACAATATTCCAATGTACAGTTTTTCCGACATCAAATGCGTAATTTCTTATCGTACAAATATTGTCATATTTATTTTATGTATTAAAAGTAATTAATTCCAAGGAGACCTGTAGCGTTAACATGAAGGAATCACTATGAGAACACAGTCTGTCAAGTTAATAACATTTTCAATTAGTCAATCAATCATAAGAATGCTCCTCAGCACTCTTAAATCTGCTCTCAGCCACGCTCAAATCTGATCTCAGGAACATTTGGGGAATCACGCTACCAGCCCTAATATGTCTTAAATGGGCAGAGATCTGCCTAAGAGGACATTTTTGGTCGTAAATCCGTTCGGGAATGAGACCCACTGTGTGTATTGTTTTGCAAAAAGCGTGAGGCTGACATTGTGCTTATAGTGGTGCAAATCTGGGCCCATGTTTGGCTACTTGAGTGTAAGGTTTGATAATTAATATGTAATATCGGAAATTATCGGTATCGGTTTTCAATATATATATATATTTTTACATTTATATAACCTTTATTTACCCAGGCAAGCAAGTAAGAACCAATTCTTATTTTATTTATTGTTAAAAGTATGCATAATGTTGTGTTAATTCCACGACAAGAGATATGTAATGATAATTACCTGAAATTATTCCGTTCTTTGGGGGGGGGGGGGGGAGAAACCCTGCATATATCGGTATCGGTTGATATCGGTATCGGAAATTAAGAGTTGGACAATATCGGTATATCGGATATCGGTAAAAAAGCCAATATCGAACATCCCTACTTTATTTTTTTCCCAAAGTCAACAGGCAAAAGAAACAGAAACATCATGACCAGCAACAGAACACGTTAGGGGGGACGCTAACTCCCGACTCCCTCCCTCCTGGGACCCTGGCTCCAGGGAGACACATCATGCTCTCTTCGACTGGAGGCTGAGGAGAGGGATCGGGCTGGTTGCCGGGCCTGGAACCGGCAGCTCATATACCAGCTGGAGGGCGGGGGCCCTGGCCAGTGATAGGTGCATTGGGAGGTTCTTTACAGCCGTCACGTTCGCTCGCACGGAGCAGTCCGATAGGCGAAGCGAGATGTGAAGCCTATACGTGAAATAGAACCCTTATTCTCTCACACAGGTCCCTGTGATACACAGGGTTGTATCCCATTCTTAACATCCCCCTCGCCACCCCCCACCGCTACATACACACAGACCGCTCCTTGTCAGGTGGAAGTCCCAGACCGAACCATTTTACTAGACGGATGAGTTTAAAGGGGGCTGGAATCGGATCCTTGAACCCAGGGCTGCGGGACAGTTGTTTTGGATCAGGATCAGATGTTTCCAGCGCCGGGTTCTATAGGTGACCCGGGCTGTCTGAGATACCTGACCCCCGGAAGTGAGCCGTTTCCCTGGGCAGGCCGTGACAGATGGCCCCTGGCCTGGAGCTCTGGTTGATGGCGGGAGGGTGATACTCCCACAGAGAAGACGGAGAGGAAAGGAGAGAGAGAGAGAGAAGGGAGAGATGGGGGGGGGGGGGGAGAAGGGAGCAAGAGAGAGAGAGAGAGAGAGAGGGAGAGAGAGGGAGGGAGGGAGGAAGGGAGAGAAAGAGCGAGAGAGCCAGAGAGAGATAAGAAAGAGGGAAAATAGAGTAGAGAGAGAGAGTGAGAAAAGGGATAGAGAGAGGGGAGAGGGGATAGAGAGAGAGGGATAGGAGAGAGAGATAAACGAGAGTAAAGAGAAAGAATGAGTAAAGGGAGGAGAGAGTACATAGAGAGAGAGAAGGAGAGAGAGATGCAGGGAGTAGTGTAGGGTGATACTCCCATAGAGATATGAAATAGGGTAGCAAGGCCCTGAGTACCTTCTGAGACTAAACACTACAGGGTGGTGGATCAGCCGCCCAGTGCCTCTCAGGAAGGAGGAAAGGAAAGGAAACCAAGTATATTTACCAAGTATATTTATGTAGACACGTGAATATGTCCAACCGTAATTCAATGTGTCTAACTATAATTCCTTGTACTCTACTGTGTTCATGATAACGTTGTGTAACTCGCTGACCCGTCTTGATTCTCCATCTCCTAATATTGACATTTAGTAGTGGGACATAGCACTGGACTGTCGCCAGGGGGAGCTGGTGCGATGTTGGGCTGGTCACGACAGGTGAAGAAGAGGTTGGTATGAAGGAGGGGCTGGATACACAGGACTTTCTCTTTGTCGTTTTCCACTGAAGCAAGAGGACGTGTGGACTAAGGGCTCCTGATAATAAACACACGCGAAATACGAGTCCTGCCACGGGGTGGGATAGTAACGTCGTATGCGAAAGTTTAGCTTCCCAGTATAGTGCTTAGGGTACGTTTGAACCAAGGAGAAGACGTTCGACTGCCGGACTGTGCTGTCAATAGGAATGTGCGTTTAGGAATGTATAGGCGAAAGACTAGGGGGTCGCACTGACCACAGCTTAGCTTCAAGTATAGGACTAGTAACCTGGTTAGCTCCACGCGTTAGCTTCCAGCTCTCGAAGCAGACGCCGCCGCCCGACGGCACGGGGCTCTACTCGCCTGCAGCCTGCACCTGTTTTCCACCAGCCCAGCCAGCTCTCCTGTGTATCACGCGGGGCCGTTTGACGGCCAACCCACGCCCCAAACATTCGTTGTGGGGACACTCACACCAGGTACTGTTAGCGCTCCAAGTGCTCTGGAACATTATCGGCGAACATTCCCCTTTTCGAGAGCATGCCCTCTAAGGGCGAAGAGAATAAATACTTTGAGCGGACACGTGCACCAGTGACTAGGGGCGCCCCAACGTTTGTTGTTTTGGGTAATGCCGGCTTAGATAGGCTTTTTGTTTCAACTGTGGGCCCACTTAATTTTCTGGTTACATGTGTTGTGTGATTAAGTTGTGCAGACAGCACCAAGGTATATTGATAATTTTTCCCATTGAATAGCTCGCGGAGCTCGCCATTACCCTCTCTCTCCCTACAGGTGAATGAAAAGAATATTAACCCCATACAGGGACCTGTTTCATTACCGTGGAGTGTAAGATCCAAGTGCCATGCATTGTGCCGTGTATTGAATGCATGCCCGCTTTATATAAAAGGAGAGGCGTAGAAATGGGATCATTGTGTGTGTGTCAATTACTGTGAATGTGTATTACTGTTTAGCCCCTTCTTCCCTACGGTCTATGTGCAATTGGGGCAGGTGCTCTGTACAGGTCTTCACCAGTCAACAAGGAAAGGTACTGCTTTGGGGAGAAATTATATTATCTACCATCACTGCCACCGGGTGTGAGAGGGTGTGGGGCGTATTAAGGGAAGTGCGGGTGTTTGAGGAAATACTACGGTCGCCCGGGAGGGCAAGAAGGACCAGCCTAGAACCCCTAGGTTAGTAAACCCTAGGCCCCATCTGCCCCTCTGCTAAATCCCAATTCTAATACTCTTACACTACAGTCGGGGGCTCAGCCGGACCCAGATCTGCTGTGCTCACACTACCTGGTGACAGTTCATATCCACTCTCATAAAGTAGGGATAATCCACCCTTCTACATTTACATATACAGTATATATTTACATATACAGGACCAGGAATGTATGCAATTAACCCTATTTAGGGGCAGTGGGCAGTCACAGTCTGGCTCTGGGGGACCAACCAGTTGTAGGGGTGTAAAGGTACACATATCCGTATTGAACCGTTTCAGTACTGGACCTTGGCTGTGTACCGAACGAATACAACGGTATGTTAACCACTAACGACCGCACGTGCAGAACCTTTTTTTTTGCGTGCATCATTTAATTCAAAACTCCAAGTTCACCCCTTCCCAAAATATAATTTGCGCAAAGGGCCGGGTGTTCGTCCAACCCACACACACAACACTGAGAGATTACCTGTAATTTAGCATAGCCTCATAGTGTGGCAAACAGCCCTACGAGTACAACTAGTTACTGCACACTACATCACCACTGGAACATGGAAAGCCAAACTTTCCCCCACTGTACCGAAAACCCGTACCGAACCGTGACTTCAAAACCGAGGTACGTACCGAACCGTGGTTTTTGTGTACCGTTACACCCCTGACCAGTAGTAAAGACAGTCCCTTGGTCAGGGGCAGTGGCAGGAGTAGAATGTTATTATGTACCTACCTACTGTATAGCAGCATGTATGTCTTTTATGCCGTGGGAGGAAACCAGAAACCCATATATGAGCGCGGGGAGAACATGCAGACGCTGGGTTGGAACCCAGGACCTTCTCTCTACGAGGCAACAGTGCTACTGTAGAGAGTGTTAATAGGTCAGGTTACATGATTAATGTTGAGTTATATTTCATATATGTTAATATTGATTCTTATTTACTTTTGAAAGCAAGGTTGGAAGAGTGTTTGTTTATTATAGTCAGAGATACTATTATTTACATTAGTCGCCACATTAGTTGGTAGAAAGTCCCAGAATGTCTTGCGCCTAGTAACCTAGTAACCAGCTGTGTCCTATAGTGACTCTTGCAGACTGAAGAGAGCGTATGTGAAGTAGAGAAATGTAATGTAACGTGCACCGGTAAACTACTATATAAAGGACTGACTTGACTTAATCCTCTTTACCCCGTTGGGGGGCATAGGGCTCTCACTCTCTTCTGGGCCAGGGCCTTTGCTTCTTGCCAGCTCACTCCGATGTTCTTTAGGTCTTGGAGTGTGGAACGTCTCCAGGTGTTTCTCGGCCTACCGGCTTTCCTCTTCCCCTGCGGGTTGTAGTCCATGGCCTGTCTAGTGATGTTGTTTGCGTCCTTCCTAAGGGTATGCCCTATCCAGTTCCACTTTCTCCTTTTGATGGTGGTAGCTATGCTGTCCTGGTTGGTTATCCTCCACAGATGGGCCACCACCCATCCACTATATAAAGGACACTTTCGTATTATTATTTTGTATTACGACGTTTGGACAATCCATTATTTGGAAAGTAGTTATTCTACAGAGAGTATCAAAACGTTAGTCAAAACGCACCAGAAATAAAGGCCTGAACTGTCTGTGTGCTCTGTTTCACTACTAAACTCAAACAGCCAATGTGTGTCTGTGTGTGTGTGTGTGCATCTGTGTGTGTGTCTGTGTGTGTGTCTTTGTGTGTCAGTGTGTGCCTGCTTTCACCCATGTGTACACGTTTGCATACATGATGGGGGTTTATCCGACGCTGCGATCATACAAACGCATGTTTTATGATGGAGTGTCGGTAAAGTACACGGAAAATAGATGTTACCTTTGGTTTAGAGGTACATTTCTCATTTCGAGTCCAAAAGTGTCTTGAATCAGAACGGGATCAATACATATAGTGATAGGTGGCCCTCATCCGTCTTCTTCATCTGCTCGGGCCAGACTATAGACGGAGCCGAATAGGTTTCCTCATCGGTCGGTTTGATTATAGTTGTTTTACGTTTTACCAGTAGTGCTTAGTCCAACATAGTCTGGTGGAAACGCACCTTATCGTCCATAATCATCATCCATATAATCCATTTAGTCTTTTTCTTAATATCCAATAGAGAGGAGAGGAGGCCAAATAACTCATAACTCTTTCCGTTACTGATCCAGCTGTTGGAACCAAATAGACCACCGCAACACTTCCGGGATTCTGAAATCGGGGAGGAGATTGCGGGGGGAGCATATGAATGAATGTGGATGAGAGCCGTGATGTAAGTGGTTGCAGATACGGCTGCGGGGGTGCTAGAGACATGATCGAATAGACGTTTATGCGCCTCAATCTCCTGAACACGGCGTGACCCATTCCTAATCGATCAGAAGTAAATCGGCAGAGAAAAAGCCCATTTTAAAGCACCTATTCCACATGCACATGCGCAGAGTGCCCATGGAGTCTGGACCACGCGAGATGACGCACGAATGAATGTGGACTGTTCCATCAGAGGGCGGAGCTTCGGTGGTAATGTGAGTGGCTACAGACCGCTGCACTTAAATATAAACATTAGTCTACCTGGAGACTCAATGAGGTAATTGTAGATGTCGCCATAAGACGCGTCTGGCCATTTAGTGGGATAATTTTTTCATTATCCTGTTCGGCTGAAAGGACACTGGCCACCGAAGCTCCCCCCTCTGATGGAACAGTCCACATTAATTCGTGCGTCATCTCGCGTCGTCCAGACTCCACGGGCAATCTGCGCATGTGCATGCGGAATAGGTGCTTTAAAATGGGCTTTTTCTCTGCCGATTTAGTTCTGATCGATTAGGAATGGGTCACGCCGTGTTCAGGAGATTGAGGCGCATAAACGTCTATTCGATCATGTCTCTAGCACCCCCACAGCCGTATCTGCAACCACTTATATCACGGCTCTCATCCACATTCATTCATTTGCTCCCCCCGCAATCTCCTCCCCGATTTCAATGTAACGCGGAAGTGTAGTGGTCTATAGTAGAGGGTCGGTGTGTGTGTGTGTTTGTGATTGTGTGTGTGTGTGTGTGTTTGTGATTGTGTTTGTGTGGTGTGTGGTGTGTTTGTGTGTGTTTGTTTGTGATTGTGTGTATCTGTGTTCCTCTGTGCTGGTGTGTGGTGTGTGGTGTGTGTGTGTGTGTGTGTGTGTGTGTGTGTGTGTGTGTGTGTGTGTGTGTCCGTGCTTTGATGATGCGCTCCCATGAGTGTTTGGGATCTAAAGCACCAGAGAATAACTACCACACATCACCAGAACAAACACCATGACATCACCAGGGCCACAGACCACATCTTCTTCAATCATCAACAACACCGACTCCTCCTCTCCACTTCTATCTCTAGAGAGCGCACACTTCTCAATCAGTAAGAGGAGAAGAGGCGAGGGGCCAGTGGTGAAATCCCAATGAGCACATTTGGTTTATAGATTATAGACACCACAGATATCATTCCTGCTATCCGCACGCCCGCACGCACGCACGCACGCACGCACGCACGCGCCGCACGCACACACACACACACACACACACACACACACACACACACACACACACACACACACACACACACACACACACACACACACACACACACACACACACACACACACACACACACACACACACACACACACACACACACACACACACACACACACACACACACACACCAGTTAAGATGATCGATAAGGCAAAAACCCACACCACTTCCTGTCTCTCTCTCTATCTTTCTTCCTTCTCTCTCTGTCTCTCTCACCACCCCCATCTATTGATAGATCTATGATACCCTCTCTCTCTGTATCTCTTTCTTTCCTTTCTCTCTCTCTCTCTCTCTCTCTCTCTCTCTCTCTCTCTCTCTCTCTCTCTCTCTCTCTCTCTCTCTCTCTCTCTCTCTCTCTCTCTCTCTCTCTCTCTCTCTCTCTCTCTCTCTCTCTCAGATATATGGATCTATGATAGCCTATCTGTCTCTGTGTCTCTTCCCTGTGGACTAATCCCCAGCTTTCTGCTGGACTCTCAGAGCACATGACTACATTAAGCAGTGAACTACAGGTCTCGAGTCCTGTGCTCACACCTACCTACAAGCTCGCTCTCTCTCTCTCTCTCTCTCTCTCTCTCTCTCTCTCTCTCTCTCTCTCTCTCTCTCTCTCTCCTCTCTCTCTCTCTCTCTCTCTCTCTCTCTCTCTCTCTCTCTCTCCTCTCTCTCTCTCTGAATCTATAGGTTTGTCTCTCACCACCCCTACAGTATATGGATCTACGATACCCTCTCTGTCTTTTCTTTCTTCCTTCCTTCCTTCCTTCCTTCCTTCCTTCCTGTCTCTCTCTCTCTCTCTCTCTCTCTCTCTCTCTCTCTCTCTCTCTCTCTCTCTCTCTCTCTCTCTCTCTCTCTCTCTCTCTCTCTCTCTCTCTCTGCGAAGAGAACATATGTTTTTTTATTGTCATATTTTCCCTTCAATTCTCCCTCCCCTGTCTCGAACTGTTGCTAGACTATGCCTCCCACTGGTCGGCTGCAGTGTGGATGAAGCCTTGCATCACGTGTCCCCTCCGGTACACAAGGAGGCAGCTGTCTCATCTTTTCACTGTACAGCGCGATCTCTCAGTGGCGAGGAGTAACGCGTGGGAGGCTCACGCTGCCCCCATTAATTCCTGATTCTGCTGTACAGGCGCACCAACCGACCTGTAGGAGTCGCTGTCCACAACGTCCAATCCCCACCCACCGGCTTTCCCACCCCTAACACTGCCAATTGTGTTAGTATGAACGACCAGCCAAGCTGGTAGCAACGCCGAGAGCTGGCTCGAACCCAGCATCTCCTGCATTAGTGGCGAGCACCCTTGCCCACTGCGCCACTTAGCCGCCCTATTGTCAGATCTTTTGTGTTTTATTGTATCTTATTGTTTTTATTATGTTTTGCTGTTGCCTAATGTCATCATTGTGAATGAGAGAGTCCACCATCAAAGTGTTGCTGAAAATTAAATAAAGGTTGAATGAATGAATACCAGCTTCCTGTGGGAGCTCACACATTAGCATAACATTAACCATGAATTATAGGTCTTGAGTCTGACGCCTACACACACTTCTTACTACCTTTATCTCTTTTTTCACCCCCCCCCCCCCCCCCCCCCCCACACACACACACACGCACGCACAAGAAGGAGAGGGTGATGAGGACGGGGTGGGATGAAGAAAATAGATTAATAGAGAGAGTGAGAGATTGATAGTGAGAGAGAGAGAAATAGAGTGAGAGAAAGATTGACACACACACAGACATACACAAAAAGGGGAATCTTAAAGTTACCCAGAGGAATACGGGAGAATACAGAAAACAGTACCCCACTGGAATCGCTGAGTGGTGAGAGAGGGTGGGGAAAACACAAGAATAAAATAAAAATAACTGTAGGAAACACAAAACACCAGTATAAAATAACTGGGTAAAAATCCCAAAATAACCACCCCTGCCTAGCAGTTGAAAACAACAAGAAAAACAACAGCACTAGAGACAGAGAAAACCCTAGAAGCATGAGCTTGGGACACTCCTCTACTATTGAGGGATAAACATTAAATGGACAAGCATCCGATTCCGACACAACCAAACGTCAACCAAGCCTACTTAAAGGTACTGCACACCTGACACCAATCAGGTGGCAATCAAGCCCACACACCTGCCATGCCGCATGGCAATTAACTGCAGAGGCCAGTGATTGACAGCTGTCCCTCACAGAAAGATGAAATAAAGCAAAAGCACCTTAGAATAAACTCAAATAAAACCCACATAAACCGTGATCCATCACACAGTCTAATCTTGTATGGAGTCTGAACCTCTTAGTTTGGTATGTTGGGGAAATCTGCCAATAGAGGGATGTAATTACACTTGTTCCAAAACAAATTAGTTCAAGACATGAATAGAAACAGATAATAACATGTTGATGTTCAAGACAACCCTGCACATACTTCTCTATTCTATTTATTACACTGCTATTATATATATATATATGTGTGTGTGTGTGTGTGTGTGTGTGTGTGTGTGTGTGTGTGTGCGTGTGTACGTGTGTGTGTGGGAGACAGAGAGGTAGAGAGGGCAGGATAAGTGAAACAGAGTGAGAAAAAAATGAAAGAGGCAGAAAGAGAGACTTCAGAGACAGTGACATAGGAGAGAAATAGAAAGAGAAGAGAGTGACAGATAGAAAGTCAGGGAGAGCACGAGAGAGAGAGAGAGAGAGAGAGAGAGAGAGAGAGAGAGAGAGAGAGAGAGAGAGAGAGAGAGAGAGAGAGGAAGAGAGAGAGAGAGAGAGAGAGAGAGAGAGAGAGAGAGAGAGAGAGATGATTATGGCCAAGTCATACATCTATGGATCGGGCAGAGTTTAAATCTGGATTCAGTACCACCAGGCGCCCGTAAGCAAAGACTGTGAATGAATATACTCTAAGTACAGTTACTTTTTTATAGCTCTCGCATTTTTCATCAGATTGAGACACGTTTTTTTTCTAAACGTTCACAGAAAAGTAAAGAAACAAACTACGTTCTATTTATATGCCAATAATGTTCACGTTTGTTCGCCCCGTGAGATATAATCACAAAAATAACTTTTTCCCCGGCTAATAATATTTTCAACAGCTATGACAGAGGCTGGTGTGAGCTGGGTAGTGTAGTTTTATAAAGCCCTGGGTCTCCTCTCTCTTAGGACTACAACGTGTTGACACGTTATTTTCTCACGTCTAATTCATCCGGTTTCCGCCAGGATGCACAGAGATATAACTCATATTTCGCTTAAAATCATTGGTAAACAAAATGTATGCTTAAAATATACACTTTGATTGCTGTTTTGATAGGGTTAGGTCTTTGGCTACATTTGAAAAATAAACGCAACATTATTGGTATGGACTGTATTGATCTATTTATGACGTGATATTAATTTCATACGGTACCGGACCGCTCGGGCTTAAGGGGTTAACACAGGCAGTACACAAACACACACACACACACGCACACGCACATGCACACACACACACACACACACACAGAGACATAAAAAAAATCCCGTACATCCAGTAACCATTTATGTTAAATAACGATTGTAACAATTAATTCATCTTTAATTCTTTAATCACAATGTAAACTACATAGTGTGTCATCTAAATGTATGTAGAACATCATTACCAACAATCTCCTCAGCAGAATCCAGGCTAGGGAGATAACAGATGGGATTACAGTAATCTGATATGATCAGTAATGAGATTAATGACACAGGTGACAGGAATGGGAACAAATTATTATGATTTTATTATTCACAAACACGTTTGAAGGGGAAACCATTTATTCTTAGGTAATAACAATGTTACACTTCTGGACATTTCTATCCCATAACAATCTTTCTTTTTGTTACATTGCATATTCTATGGCTTTTCAGAGAAGTAAAGTAACACAAAGTGACCGAAAGTAAATCAAAAGGTTGAGATTCCGAAGATTTGGCCAATTTCAAGCATGTAATCAGTAATGGATTACAATTTAAAAATAGACAACTTCCCAACCTAGGCAGAAACCAATACCTGTGCTCACAAACCACTTTGTGTACAGACACACACACACACACACACACACACATGTGCACGCACGCACACACGCACACACACACATGCACGCACGCACACACACACACACACACACACACACACACGTGCACGCACGCACACACGCACACACACACACACGCACACACACACACACACACAGCCACATACTTTCCACAGAGTTTGTGTAAGCAACTATAACACGTAGCGTGTAATCATAAGAGCATGTATTTCATGTTATGGAGAGGGTGGGTGGGGGGGCGTAGGGGGACCGCTCTTGTGGCAAGTTCCCAGCGTTCCCAGGGACATATATTATAGTGGGTCTGTGTTTGATTTCTCTGTGTTATGGCCCGGTCTAAATTATGGTATCGGGTTCTGCCCGACCCAGACCGACTGCCAACTGTCATGGCCGACCCTCTCGTGCCACAGCTTCGAGACGTCGGGTAACCGATACATCCCCGAGTTCTGGTGCTGCGCATGGGTTCATATGTGTCGTACGGAAAGAGAGAGAGAGGGGAGAGGGAGAGAGAGAGAGAGCGAGAGAGAGAGAGCGAGAGAGAGAGAGAGAGAGAGAGAGAGAGAGAGAGAGAGAGAGAGAGAGAGAGAGAGAGAGAGAGAGAGAGAGGGAGAGAAGAGGAGAGAGGGAGAGGAGAGAGAGAGAGAGAGGAGGAGAAGGAGAGGGAGAGGGAGAGAGAGAGAGAGAGAGAGAGAGCGAGAGAGAGAGGGAGAAGGAGAGGGGAGAGGAGAGAGAGAGAGCGAGAGAGAGAGAGAGAGAGAGAGAGAGAGGGAGAAGGAGAGGGAAAGGGAGAGAGAGAGAGGCTAGGACTGTGTACGTGTGTGTATGTGAAAGAGAGAGAGAGAGAGAAGAGAGAGAGAGAGGGCTAAGCATGTGTACTGTGTACTTTCATATGGTCAAGGACACACACACACACACACACACACACACACACACACACACACACACACACACACACACACACACCACACACACACACACACACACACACACACACACCAACAGTACACACACTACTTAGGTCAAGCCATTGACAGGGAGATGGATGGACAGTGGTCTCTCACTGCATCACCATAACGTATCGTACTGGCCGGTGCTGTAGAATAACACAGGGACCACAGACTGACTGGCATCAGGACTAAACCAGCAGGGCTCTATGAACTCCATGTCCCAACCCATGTGGTCAGCGTTTTAGTCAACTCAACCAAATGACGGAGCAACATTCATCTATGAGTGTGTGTATATATATATATGTGCGTGTGTGTGAGAGAGGTTCTCATTCTAGAAGTTGGCTGTATGTTTGACGCCCTCCCTATACGTCTAGTCCAGGGGTCAGCAACCTTTACTATCAAAGAGCCATTTTCCCCCCTCCCACAAAATAAAATTCCTCTGGAGCCGCAAAACCAATTTACCCTTAAAATTAAGGTAACACAGTGTATAACATTTTATATAGGGGAGAACGGGGGACGTTGTCACACGGGTAGGTTGTCACATTCATTATATTTCACCACCAGAGGATCCTGTCTCCCATACTTTGGTATTTAAATGTCCAGAATTGGGGTCAGAGTTCACCTACATTGTCATCTTTGGAGTGAAACAGCTGAACTTGAGGTGAGAGGACTTTTTGTGTTTTTCATGTCCATTTGTAAATATTCCGCTCCTCAGTATTTTTCTTCTAGGCTTTTACACAATTGGTTTATAATGAAACAATTTATTACCCTTAAAAAGTGTGAAGGGATAGCTATAGTTTAGATTGTTGTTAGCTAGATAACTAGTTGTTAGATGGCTGTTAGCCTTGATGCTATCCAGACATTCCAGTTGGGGTTGGTCGTCACATTTTCTTTGGGGTTGGTTGTCACATGTTGTGAGGCTATTATTGTTAGGCCGATTTATTGTGTTTTTATTTTGTTATATAGGATGGCCTAAAGATGTGTTTCCTGTTTATGTTCATGGTTAAGATGCATTAACACATTCGTCGTCAACCACGTATATATACGTGTTTCAGATCCAACGCTTGAGGGCCAACCACGTATATATACGTGGTAAGGTTGTTTTGGCTTTTATTCCATTGTAATATCCTACTCAATGTCAGATTTACCCTACTCTTGGGATTCGGAAAAGTGCATTACCGGCCAGATCCTCGTAGGGGCGCTGTCTCGATAATGCAGTGTTCCCTGTGGACCATGATACCGATAATATGCATTTTGAGTTTTAGCTCTAGCTTGTGTATAGCCGAAACGCCATTCGATTTAACGTTATTAGCTTAGCGCTCTGTATCTCGCCTTCCAGGAAATACCGCCGGAACATTGCGTTATATAGTTCATATTCACGACGCTATAAAATGGGAATGTATTGATGAAAAATGACAATGACAATGGACAAATAGCAATAATATAAAGTATAGATTTAGCTCTACAAACAGCCTCACGCACAATGAAAAGTTGTTATGATAAGCTGGCCTTATAGAGTGAGATTAGATGGATCCCAGTGGCCGCGAAAGTGTTAAGTTATGTATTTGTCAACTTGTCAATGCAATTAAACTTTCAAATTTTGTTCTGCCATCTTGTCTTCTTTTTAAGATTTTTCCCATTAAAACACATGGTGACAACCAACCCCATAGTGTGTGACAACCATCCCCATGATGGGGTTGGTTGTCACAATGTGTCAGAGTGTCTTTGATAGGTGATTAACTCTTTGTTACAATACATTTCAAGCCAACATCTTAAGCTTCGATTTAATGTAGGAATGACTATTGAAAGATGTTTTGATGATGAGCAATTCACACTAGAGTAAAAAGTGTGACAACTATCCCCGTTCTCCCCTAGTTATCGCGAAGCATACCCCACATTTAGCATAAAACGCCTGACAATTGCATACCCAAAGTAATTTGCGATTTATTATACTTTATACTTACAGTATAGCACACAGTTTGTTGCATTAATGGAATTATAAAGCAACAAAAATAATAGTTTTTACTTTTTATTGCTGTTTTTACCTGTTATAAGGAAAACCTCAACCTCTTATGAAGAGGAGAAAAAAGACTGGCTGTGTAGACCTATTTTTAAATAAAACACAGAAGAGGAGACAAAACACTGGTGTCTGTAGACCGACTTTGAAATAAAACCCTGAACTATTCAGGTATATTTGAGTCCTTCCCTTATTTGTGGAACATTTATAAAATAAAAAGTAGTCCACTTTAAAAAAAAGACTACCATGTGTAAACCTACTTTGAAATAAAACACAGAAAAGGAGAAAAAACACTGGCATCTGTAGACCTACTTTGAAATAAAACCCTGAACTATGCAGCTCTATTTGAGTCCTTCATTTATTTGTGGAAAATCTATAAAATAAAAAGTACATTTTTTGTTGTTCGCAAATTTCTCACCACATATCAGGCATACAGGTAAGCCTGTATCGTTAGTCGTGAAAGCAAATTAATCTGCCCACGCTGAATTAAACCCTCTATTTTCCTCAGACTTTCCTTTTTTTGGATTTATCGATGGTTAGCTTACTGGGGGGTCGGAAACTCAAGATTAGCCACTTACACACGGCAGGAAGAGGCGCGCCGCGCGGGGTGTGACATACTGTATATTTTAGTTGATGAAATATGTTTTCATTTCAGTGTCACAGTATGACATCGATCTCCAAAATAATAAAAAAATAATAATAATATAAAGAAAATAAAAAAATAATAAATATCTTTTTTTGGGCCAGGGACTCGCAGCTGATTGGCTAAAGAGCCACATGCGGCTCCGGAGCCGCAGGTTGCCGACCCCTGGTCTAGAAGAAGCCTTTACAACCAAAATATTGAAGTATCAACTGTTAGACTTAGAGCATATACCATATCACAACTGGGCTACAACTGAAAACTTTTACAGTAGTCTTCATATTTGGAAGCCTGGGTCAATGTCATGTCCATAAGTTGGGTGTTAGAGGCCTTCAGATGGCCGGTCTTCCGAGCCAAACAGTTAGCAAGATATTGCTCAGTGTCAGCTATTATTGGCAGCCGTGCAATTTGGAGAAGACGCTGCTATCTGTACCCATGAGCTGTGTGGTGATTGTCAGGTTCATCATCCTACTGTGTGTGTGTGTGTGTGTGTGTAACTTTGGTTGTCATTGCCAATTTGTCCACAAATGTAACAGAATAACCCACAATTGGACTGATATTGTGTCCTTTAGACATTGTATTTATTATGTGGACATAAATAAAGAGTCTAAATGTGCAGCATTCCCTGCCCCAGACTGGCACCTCGTCATGACTCCAGCTGAAAGTGCCCAGTTTGCCCAGGAGGTGGCAGCATCACAGAGGAGCTGTGTGTTGATCTCTAAAGAGTTTGAATGTCAAAGAGACCTGATATAACTACACTACAGGTTCTCAAACATTACTTTGTGTCAAGGACCCCTGACTTGCTGCATTATGATTATAGGCTGCAGTGAGGCCACATGGTCAAATAGGATATTTTGACAGTATAATTAAAGTTGGCGGAATTCGTTTTTTCCTGTCCAAATTACAATATCTTCTTGATGTCTTGCTTTTTGTTGTAAATACAGTTGTCATTTAGCCTTTTCTCATCCAATTTCTATGACAATTTCTAGATTAACTTAAAAAAATTAACAATTTGTATTATATCGTTGACAACTGTATTGTACGAATCTATACTATATCTATATGGATCTATCTAACGGTATACAGTAATATTCTGTATACCCGCCCAGCCCTAAGTAGAAATATACACAGTCCTTTTCTACACATACAGTTTCATGACTCTTAAACTGTACCACCATTATTTTGTATTCTCACCATTGCACATTGTGCTAACCATTGCACTTTACTGTACAGTTTTATTTATATGTGTCTTATATTGCAACTGACTGTTGATTGTCACATCCTGGTTGGACGTACACAATCTCGTTGCACTGTCTGACAATAAAGTGAATCTAATCTAATCTAAACATATCAACTAAATATACATGGCAGACTATCAGAGATGATGGGTCTCTGGGACCTTCTTGGAGGTGTAACTGTGCAGGTGGTGTAGATATACTGTAACCTGAGTTCTGAGTTCTGTAGATATAACCAGGGGTGTAAAAAGTACCCAGAAATTATACTTAAGTGAAAGTATGTACCGTCTCAAAATAATCTTACTCAAGTAAAAGTCAGAGTATCTGGCTAAAAAAAACACTTGAGTAAAAGTAAAAAAGTTTCTACTTTTAAATGTACTTAAGTACTACAAAAGTTGTTTAATCAAAGATCCCCGCTTTCTAGTCTTGCACAAGGACCAATCAGCATGGGTATGGGCGGGTTCATTTTCCATTGATGGGGATTTGATTGGCTGTTTTTTTTAATAAAACGCGGCAGCAGGATTAATAACGTTAACGTGGGGCGCCCTCGTGGCACATACCATAGTGCCTCGCGCACCTACGCGGCCAACCCGGGTTCGATCCCAGCTCCCGTCGTTATTTGTCGCATGTCCTCCCCGCCTCTCCTCCCGTTCGCCCTCTCCTCTGTCGGTCCTGCGTAACCAATAAAAAGCTGTAAAAATGCTAAAAAAAATTAAAATAAAAAAAAATAACGTTAACGTTAGTTCGGCCAGAGAAACAAATATACTAATTAAAATCGTCGGACCTGCAAGATTTTGTACTTTGTACTTTGTAGGTCTGCATTTTAAATGTAAGGAGTCAAAAGTATGTTTTTTTTCTCTGAAAGTAAAAGTACCAGTATACAAACCTAATAATACTTGAGTAAAGTACAAATCCCCCAAAATATTGTAACAAAGTACAATTACTCAAGTACTTTACACCCCTGCATATAACTGTATAGCAGGTCCTCATGTTGACGTGACTGGTCTGCAGGGTGCTGCACTGCGCTCCAGGACGGTTGTCACCGTGGAAGCTCTGAGCTCTGCAGAGCGTGGCCAGACACTCTACAGATGGATGAGCGGCTACAGATGTGTGTATATGGATGAGTAGATTCATGCATGGATGAACCCGTGCACTGTACAAACTATGTGGAGAGAGAGAGAGAGGGAGAGAGAGAGAGAGAGAGAGAGAGAGAGAGAGAGAGAGAGAGAGAGAGAGAGAGAGAGAGAGAGTTTGTGTGTATATGTGCATTTGCAAATGTGTGCCTGTGTTTGCATGTGTGTTCACGTGTGTGTGTGTGTGTGTGTGTGTGTGTGTGTGTGTGTGTGTGTGTGTGTGTGTGTGTGTGTGTGTGTGTGTGTGTGTGTGTGTGTGTGTGTGTGTGTGTGTGTGTGTGTGTGCGTGCGTGCGTGTGTGTGTGCGTGTGTGTTGTGGGTGTGCGTTGTGTGTGTGTTTTTTTATGTGTAGTGTGTGTTTGTATGGCTGTGTGTGCTGGATAGGAGCTCTTCTTTGTTGTCTACAGAGAGAAATCAAAGGGACAAACCTTCAGGGCCCCACAGCACTCAACCATCAGCTGAGGCATGAGAGGAGACTATTATAATACCTGGAGGGGGGGGGGTGGGGGGGGGTAGAGGGAGGCAAGGAGACAGACAGAGGGTAGAGTTATGGGATAAATGGAGGAGTAGGAGAGAGATGGAGAGAGTAGGAGAGAGATGGAGAGATAGGAGAGAGACAGAGAGAGTAGGAGAGAGATGGACGGAGTAGGAGAGAGATAGAGATAGTATGAGAGAGATGGAGAGAGTAGGAGAGATATATAGAGGGAGTAGGAGAGATATACAGAGTAGGAGAGAGATGGAGAGAGTATGAAAGAGATGGAGAGAGTAGGAGAGAGATGGAGAGAGTAGGAGAGATATAGAGAGTAGGAGAGAGATGGAGAGAGTAGGAGAGAGATAGAGAGAGTAGGAGAGAGATGGAGGGAGTAGGAGAGAGATGGAGAGAGTAGGAGAGATAGAGAGAGTAGGAGAGAGGTGGAGGGAGTATGAGAGATAGAGACAGAGTAGGAGAGAGATGGAGGGAGTAGGAGAGAGATGCAGTAGGAGAGAGATGGAGGGAATAAGAGAGAGATGGAGAGAGTAGGAGAGAGATGGAGAGAGTATGAGAGAGATGGAGAGAGTAGGAGAGAGATGGAGAGAGTAGGAGAGAGATAGAGAGAGTAGGAGAGAGATGGAGAGAGTAGGAGAGAGATAGAGAAAGAGTAGGAGAGAGATGGAGGGAGTAGGAGAGATGGAGAGAGTAGGAGAGAGATAGAGAGAGTAGGAGAGAGGTGGAGGGAGTATGAGAGATAGAGAGAGTAGGAGAGAGATAGAGAGAGTAGGAGAGATAGATAGTATGAGAGAGATGGAGAGAGTAGGAGAGATGGAGAGAGTAGGAGAGAGATGGAGAGAGTAGGAGAGAGATAGAGAGTATGAGAGAGATGGAGAGAGTAGGAGAGAGATGGAGAGAGTAGGAGAGAGATAGAGAGTATGAGAGAGATGGAGAGAGTAGGAGAGAGATGGAGAGAGTAGGAGAGAGATAGAGAGATTAGGAGCGAGATGGAGGGAGTATGAGAGATAGAGAGTAGGAGAGAGATAGGGAGAGTAAGAGAGATAGAGAGTATGAGAGAGATGGAGAGAGTAGGAGAGAGATGGAGAGAGTAGGAGAGAGATTGAGAGTAGGAGAGAGATGGAGAGATAGAGAGAGTAGGAGAGAGATAGAGGGAGTAGGAGCGAGATGGAGGGAGTGATGGGGGAGATAGAGGGAGTAGGCGAGATATGGAGGGAGTAGTAGAGAGATAGAGGGAGGGATTGATGGAGAAAGGGATAGAAGGAGGAAAGGAGCAAGGAGAAGGAGGGTAAATTAGAGAGAGAGAGAGATGTGGGAAGTGAGGATCAGAGAGGGAGCGTGGGAGGAATATGGGAGAGATGGAAGAGAAGGAATAGAGCGAGAGAGAGAGGGAAGGAGAGAAGGAGGGAGAGATATAGAAGGAATAGAGAGAGAGGGAAGGAGAGAAGGAGGGAGAGATAGAGAAGGAATAGAGAGAGAGAGGGAAGGATAGATGGAGGGAGAGATAGAGAAGGAAAAGAGTGAAAGAGAGAAAGAGGGAAGGAGAGAAGGAAGGAGAGAGAGAGATGGAGGTGGAGTTGGAAGAGGAGAAGTGCTCTCTGTCAATGATTTTCCATAAAGGGCACATCTGTAGAATTATACATGCACACATTCACCGTGCAGTAAAACACACTCATATAAACATAAACACACGCACGCACACACACACACACACACACACACACACACACACACACACACACACACACACACACACACACACACACACACACACACACACACACACACACACACACACACACACACACACACACACACACACACACACACACACACACACACACACACACACACACACACACACACACACACACACACACACACACACACACACACACACACACACACACAGAGTCTGCTGCCATGAAACATACTGGTACCAGTCTGCAGTCGGTCACAGTGAATAACAAGGTCTCTCTGGCCATTCCTCAGGCATTTGATTAAACTTTTTATTTAGACAAAGACTAGGGAGAATAGACTCCTGGATGACAAGCCTGTTAGCAGCATGCAGTAGGCCATATGGAAAACATAACTCAGAACAATATTCAGAAGGACTCTTTCCCATAACAATATACTGTACATCACAATATCTGCTTGGGTTTGGAAAATCCCGTTTGACAATTCACATTGACGTTCATTATTTTGGACTGCATAGTACTGTATTCTACTGTACTACTGTAAAGTACTGTAATGTCTGTACATATCCTTTACTTACTCTTATGCTGCTGGCCAGTATGACTTACTACCACGTTGTCTTTATACGTGTATCACTGTACATATTAATACTACAACTCTGTACATACATACATCTGATTAGCACTACACTCAGTAGTACTAATTAATATATGTTATACACAGTTTAATCACCTATTAAATATATTGTATATTACTGTTGCACTTTACTGTTACATTTGCACTCTGGGTGGATGCCAAACTTCTTTTCATTGTACTGTACTTCATCAACCTTTATTTATTCTCGAAAATACAATTGAGGTCACCCTCATTTTCAATGTTGTTGAGACTCCACTATCTATATATTACTCTTCACACATGGACCGCAGTCCAGAGTGCACCACAGCAATTAATATAAAATTAACATAAAATATTCATTCAAATATCAGGCATAAAATCAGCACACAAATTGACAAAATAAAAAAACAATGCATAAATTGCAGACATAAGAATAGGTATAAAAGACAATAAAAGTAGTGCAATGTAAACGTGCAGACATAAGATTAGGCATAAAATAAGTACAATAGTACAATGTCGCTCGAAGGCGCTGTGAACCCCCCCCCCCCCCCCCCCCCCCGGAACAGCCAGTCCCCCAAACACCGCGCACATCAATCCCCACCACATCCCCATCCAAGACACTCCCCCCCTGATAAAGCACGTCATGACTGAAGGAAAACACACACTGTGCTGTATAATGACAATACATTTGAATCTAATCTAATGGGAGATGTGTTGAAATATCAAATGGAAGCATTGCAAGCCGTTGATACCAGGAGTTCAACTGGAGATGATACATTGGATTCTTCTTTTCCAAAACTGTCCTCCCAAATGCAGAGCAATTAACGAATATGTAATCCTTCCATCTCAATGAGCAGATTTTCTAATGTTTGGAAATTGGCCTATGTCATTATTCCTTTACATAAAGGAGGTGATAGAGATGATTTCAATAATTACCGCCCAATCTCCAAACTACCCTGCTTAGCCAAAGTCCTGGAATCTTTTGGTAAACAATCTTAAATCTTTTCTTTCAAGTCACTCAGTACTTATCCGCACCCATCTGGATTTAGAGCTAATCACAGCACCATTCCAGCTGTTACATTAGTTACAAATAATATAGTATCTGCATTAGAAACACTGTGCTCCCTTTATGTATATCTATCTAAGGCATTTGATACAGTTGATCATCCCTTGCTCTTACAACGATTATCTAGTATCGATTTGGCCGGAAAGGCATGTGATTGGTTTCAGAACTAATTCGTTGGACAGGCGAAGTCAGGAAATGCCCAGTCAGAATCTTTTTCAATAACAAAAGGTTTGCCACAAGGTTACATTTTGGGTACCGTCCACTTCACCATTCATAATATCATATATGATTATTGTCTCTTCATCGAATGGTTGGCAAGCCCATCGTTATGCTGACGACACCATTGTGTATTATTATTATTGCTGGTTCTAGCATTGAGAGAGTCACTGAGTATAAATATCTAGCCATCTGGCTCGATGAGAAATGTACATTTAAATACCATATAGCTTTGCCAGCAGGCTGTGACAGAACCTTGGCTTCTCTTATACAGAAACAGAACCGGCTTTCTTTTGATTAGTAGGAAAAGGACCGTTGAAGCAGTTTTCTGTTCAGTTTTGGACTATGGACGACAAATTGATAGACATGCTGCTGCTCACGCTGACCACAGATTACTGGTGACAGCTATGGTACTCGCCATTGTCTCCTATATATAAGACGGTTGGTTGGTCTTCTCTTGCAGAGAGGCACACTAATCATTGGAATTCGTTTATTTACAAAGCCCTGATTGGTGAGCTACCACTTACATCACAATGGTGCTGGGTTGGAACTGTGGACCCTATCTAACCCGCTCAGAATGACTGGCTTGTGCTTCAGCTCGTTCTGTAAAGTCTTGCCTGTTCCGTTAATGCTCCTGACTCATTGGAATATCCTTCAACACACTTTAAAGATCAATACACTTACAGCAGCCAAGAAGCTGGGGAAGAAAGGTCTTTTGTAATGTCTGTGGTAACACAATTTTATTTTTATATTCTGTTTTATTATTTTTGTTATATTGTCATTATTGTTGTTA
>NC_140166.1:150000179-150003191 GCF_963971535.1 Notolepis coatsorum | reverse complement strand
CCCCGTTCTAATGCGCGGCTTCCAGGAACTGCTCATTGGAAATAAATGATGACACATGGCGCATTATATTGAGTTCCAAGTTTGGGGGATATTTTCTTTCTTTTCTCTCTCTCCCGCAAGCGTTATTCATTTTTCTTTTGTTTGAAACTCTCTCTCCTGTTTTTTGTCTTCTCCCTCTTTTCTTCTGGCGAAGTGGGGCGAGTTCTCTGTGGTATGTGAAGAGGAGTGGAGAGAGGGGCTGCGTCTGTCTGCTGCAAGGCCTGCTCCGCACATGTTGATCTTTCATAACCCTATGTAACTTACCACCGCGAAGAGAGAGAGAGAGAGAGAGAGAGGGTGAGAGGAAGAGAGAGAGGGAGAGAGAGAGAGGAAGAGAGGAAGAGAGAGAGAGAGAGAGAGAGAGAGAGAGGAAGAGAGGAAGAGAGAGAGAGCGAATAGAGGGAGAGAGAGAGAGGAGAGAGAGAGAGAGGAAAGAGAGGAAGAGAGAGAGAGAGAGATGAGAGAGAGAGAGAGAGAGAGAGAGAGAGAGAGAGAGGAAGAGAGGAAGAGAGAGAGAGAGCGATAGAGGGAGAGAGAGAGGGAGAGAGATAATGAAAGAGAGAGAGAATGAAAGAGAATGAGAAAGAGACATGGAGAGAGACCAAGAGAGAGATGGAGCAAAGGCAGACAGAAACAGAGGCAAGAGAGAGAGGGAGAGAGAGAGAGAGAGAGAGAGAGAGAGAGAGAGAGAGAGAGAGAGAGAGAGAGAGAGAGACCGCTGCTTCTAAATAGTTTTTGTTCACTAGCGTGATCGTGTTAAACAGAATGGAGGAGGACCCGCACAATGGTCTTTGCCGGGGGCCTCAACATCACTACTACCACCCCTGACAACCAGAGAGAGGAGAGAGAGAGAGAGAGAGAGAGAGAGAGAGAGAGAGAGAGAAGAGAGAGAGAGAGAGAGAGAGAGAGAGAGAGAGAGAGAGAGAGAGAGAGAGAGGGAGAGAGAAAGAGTGGGTAGAGAAGAGAGAGATAGAAGTAGACATGATGAGAAAAAGAAAGAACAAGAAACACAAAGAGAGAGATAGAGAGAGAGGGGGGAGAGAGAGAGAGAGAGTCAAGATGTCTCTGATTACAGAGAGATGTGGTCATTACCAGCCCGTCAAGCGTCTCTATAAAACGGCAACAAATGGAGAGCAGCATTTGCGGTAATAAGCTACAACAACCAGATGCATGATGGAAACACACCTACTGACAGCTGAGGAGATACAAAAAGGTCTCGTAAAAAAAAATAAAGAAGAAAAAAAAAGAAAAAAATCGTCTAAATAAATTTCCTTTTTTCCCAATGAATAGGTGTTTTTGATCAGGCAACAAGTGACAGTGCCAGGTCAGAGTTTATAGCCGTGCTATGATGCAAAGCTTCCTGAAGGTCGTCCAGCTCATAAACCCTTCCCTGAGTTTGTGTCTTAAGTTGTAGATCATGTGTACGTTTCATTATCCTTTATGTTTTGAGTTTTTTCTAACAGACTAACAGAGCGGCCCTGTCGGACCGTAACCTCGGCCAGAGCTGTCAGAGAGACGCCCAAAGATAAACAATAGCTGCTGCCGACTCGTGTCCTATTTCATGTTTGATTTTTAATAACATTGTTCCTATTAAGAAAGGTTTCTTTCCATGGCCCCAGTTTGTGAGGGAGGATACCGTCACGGGTAGGGTTGGGTACCGTTCACATTTGAACCGATAATTAATAATTTATTTAGAACAATTTGTTCAAAGGTATTGTATTTTACAAAATAACAAGTATAAAACGATTAAACAAACCACGCAAGACAATATAAATAATTACAATCAGAATCAGAATCCGTAACCAGTAACCACACTTGAGACCGTTTTCCGCTTGCCATTGCCCCGACTGCTTCGTTGTTGTTGAATCAAGTCAAATCCTAGCGTGTGAACGTTGACGTGAGCGTGCGGCACACTTCATAGGTTTCATTTTACGGTAAAAAAATTATAAAAAACAAAAGTAGTAAAAGTAGTACCGACGTGATACCCTTAAAAGTACTGGATTCGGTACCCATCCCTAGTCACGGGAGACAGACTCGTGGCTGCGCCGCCATTATTTCAAACTGTCAGGGTCATCGCATTCGCACAAAGTGGGTAATGTGACAATAATAATAATAATAATAATAATAATAAATTATTTGTAATTAATTGGTGTTTCTTGTAGAAGTAGAAGGTAGAAACGATGCCAGATTTGAGAGGGATGATGGCCTCCATGATTTAGAGAGAGAGAGAGAGAGAGAGAGAGAGAGAGAGAGAGAGAGAGAGAGAGAGAGAGAAGAGAGAGAGAGAGGAGAGAGGGGGGGGGGGGGGGAGGAAGTTCTGGTGGAATTCAGCAGCGATAAAGTGGTTCCAGGGGTTCAGGTCTTAACCAGTACACAATCTCTGATCCCAAGTCAGCAGAGAGGAAGTGGTTCCTTCCAGGGGTGCAGGTCTTAACCAGTACACAATCTCTGATCCCAAGTCAGCAGAGAGGAAGTGGTTCCTTCCAGGGGTGCAGGTCTTAACCAGTACACTATCTCTGATCCCAAGTCAGCAGAGAGGAAGTGGTTCCTTCCAGGGGTGCAGGTCTTAACCAGTACACCATCTCTGATCCCAAGTCAGCAGAGAGGAAGTGGTTCCAGAGTGCAGGTCTTAACCAGTACACCATCTCTGATCCCAAGTCAGCAGAGAGGAAGTGGTTCCAGAGTGCAGGTCTTAACCAGTACACCGTCTGATCCCAAGTCAGCAGAGAGGAAGTGGTTCCAGGGGTGCAGGTCTTAACCAGTACACCAGCTCTGATCCCAGGTCAGCAGATCTAGAGGTGGAGGTCTTAACACCATCTCTGAACATGGTATCCCATTTTTTTTAGATTATTAACTCTTTCACTACCACACGGCAGAATGTTAACCCTTTCACTACCACACTACCGACGGTTAACCCCACCAGTAATGAGTTAATGTGACGCCACCTTTTATAGCCCAGATAGAGGTCTTGCA
>NC_140166.1:149980179-149995179 GCF_963971535.1 Notolepis coatsorum | reverse complement strand
ATTTGGTACAATTGTTTGCCCTCTTGGGCAGAGCTGTTTAGCAGGCGGTGACGTACAGGCATAGAGACAGCTCTGCGTAGGAGATGATAATTCTTCATAATTCTATGATTACCATCTTTGATGTACCAAAGGAACCAGGAAAGGGGTGATTCTATCCATTGAAGTTCTGTGGGCCTCACTTCCTCTCAGCTCAGCTGAATGAAGACACGCTCAGCACTGAACTCGCTCAATAATGACACAGCATCAATACCTTAATGTCCCCCGAGTTTGCTCTGAACAGGGTAAATCGGCATTTTGCTAGCATGCCCCTCATAGCTCATGGAATGAACTCCAACAGTCATTAAAGCTTGCGATTCTCCCCCCTGTTGCAGAGTTTAAAACCTTGATCTCCAACCTTTGTCAATCAGGTTGTACGTGTTTTTATTAGGGATGTCCGATATTATCGGCCTACCGATATTATCGGCCGATATCGGCATTAAAATGTGATATCGGAAAATATTGGTATCGGTTTTCAAAAAACAAAAAAAAATTTATTTACCCAGGCAAGCAAGTAAGAACAAATTCTGATTTTATTTATTGTCAAAAGTATGCATAATGTTGTGTTAATTCCACAACAAGAGATATGTAATGTTAATTATCTGAAATTATTCCATTTTTTGGGGGGGGGGAAACCCTGCATATATCGGTATCGGAAATTAAGAGTTGGACAATATCGGTATATCGGTATCGGTAAAAAAGCCAATATCGAGCATCCCTAGTTTTAATTGATTTGTTATCCTTGCTCTTTGCCTCGTCTTGTTGTCTCTTTGTTATGATTTTATATGCTGTGAGATTTGATATGATTTTCCCTATGCTCATTTCTGTATGTACACTCGACACAACTGTAAATGAGGGAAACCTAAGTTGCCTTTCGAGTTTAAACAAAGGTTTGAAATTAAATACCGTGTAGGCAGTGAAGAATCTCAAGTGAAGCCTTTATCAAGACATAATACGTTTCCAAAATCTTTGCTAATAATGGGAGTGGCATCTCACAGTATCTCTCTAATCATATTTAACCACAGACATCATTTGCTGCAATCAACATGACCAGAGGGTGCTTTAGGAGGGTTGAGATGAGTGACATCACTTCCTGTTACCACAAAAAAAACTAAAATCCTCCCCCTTGTTTGCTAGATTAGATTAGGAGGAAAATTGGATTGTTCAATTTCAATAAATCACTTGCTCATTATTAGTCTTTGATTATTGGGAGGATGGATGCAAGATGATGATCCTGGTTTATACCATCATCAGGCAGGTGTGATGAACTGATTAACACAGTGTTCATATTGGCCCTGTGTGCTTTTTTAAACCCAATACCTATATTTAGCTTTTTAAATGTACGTCTATATTTCATTTAATTTGCAAGTGCATTTTCATATGCAGTGGAAAATTGAAAAGGCTTATAGTACATTATATAAATGGACTAAAATGGACTGCATTTATATAACAGCTTTTATCCAAAGTGCTTTACAACTCATGAACTGCATTCCCTCACACACCGACGGACCATGCAAGGTGCCAACCTGCTCATCGGGGAGAAGTTAGGGGTTAAGTGTCTTGCTCAAGGACACTTCGACACGCTGCCAGGTAGGAGCCGGAATCGAACCGGGAACCTTCCGATTACCAGACGACTGCTGTACCTCCTGAGCCACTGTCTAGACGGCTTCAGCTTGACAATGTAAACATTCTGAACTAACCCACGTTCACTTCCTGTTGCCGTGTTTGATGATAACTGACATGTATAAAACATGTTCCCATGGCAAAAACGGTTACAGTGAAGCGTCTATAGGGAGGTGTAGTGGTTACGTCATTGCTGTTTCCACCCCTCTTGAAATCGCCATGTATTTCCAATGGACCCATTTCTAAATCGTCTCATTTAAAACAAATAAAGCATGAACCCGGCATGGTGTACCTTTCTGTGTGTATTCATCCACAATCTATAGCTCAACATGAAACAATTTGCAATTAATCGTAAAAGTTGAAAAATAACAACGTTTATGTTTTCGTTCACTGAGGAACTACACTTCTCTCTGGCGCTGCTGACTGACGTCACCACAGCGTAGACTCCTGGCTGTATTAGGCGACAGCACTGAACGACAGGCGTTCTACCGGTAAGTGTAGTTAAACAACCTTTTAACTAACTTTATTTCAACCAAAAATGCTTAAACAATAATGTTAGTGAGCTAGGGAACTTATTTTGTGCAAAGATTTAAAGCTTGCCAATGTTCATGAGGCAGAATTATTACAATAGCCGATAATACATTTTCCCAATGATAAATCCCTCTACGGGTGGACCGCGCGGGAAACTACAGTGACGTCAGACTACACCTCCCTATAGGAAACTAAAGTGACGTCAGACTACACCTCCCTATAGGAAACTAAAGTGACGTCAGACTACACCTCCCTATAGGAAACTAAAGTGACGTCAGACTACACCTCCTTATAGGAAACTAAAGTGACGTCAGACTACACCTCCCTATAGGAAACTACAGTGACGTCAGACTACACCTCCCTATAGGAAACTACAGTGACGTCAGACTACACCTCCCTATAGGAAACTAAAGTGACGTCAGACTACACCTCCCTATAGGAAACTAAAGTGACGTCAGACTACACCTCCCTATAGGAAACTACAGTGACGTCAGACTACACCTCCCTATAGGAAACTAAAGTGACGTCAGACTACACCTCCCTATAGGAAACTACAGTGATGTCAGACTACACCTCCCTATAGGAAACTACAGTGACGTCAGACTACACCTCCCTATAGGAAACTACAGTGACGTCAGACTACACCTCCCTATAGGAAACTAAAGTGACGTCAGACTACACCTCCCTATAGGAAACTAAAGTGACGTCAGACTACACCTCCCTATAGGAAACTAAAGTGACGTCAGACTACACCTCCTTATAGGAAACTAAAGTGACGTCAGACTACACCTCCCTATAGGAAACTACAGTGACGTCAGACTACACCTCCCTATAGGAAACTACAGTGACGTCAGACTACACCTCCCTATAGGAAACTAAAGTGACGTCAGACTACACCTCCCTATAGGAAACTAAAGTGACGTCAGACTACACCTCCCTATAGGAAACTACAGTGACGTCAGACTACACCTCCCTATAGGAAACTAAAGTGACGTCAGACTACACCTCCCTATAGGAAACTACAGTGATGTCAGACTACACCTCCCTATAGGAAACTACAGTGACGTCAGACTACACCTCCCTATAGGAAACTACAGTGACGTCAGACTACACCTCCCTATAGGAAACTACAGTGATGTCAGACTACACCTCCCTATAGGAAACTACAGTGATGTCAGACTACACCTCCCTATAGGAAACTACAGTGACGTCAGACTACACCTCCCTATAGGAAACTACAGTGACGTCAGACTACACCTCCCTATAGGAAACTACAGTGACGTCAGACTACACCTCCCTATAGGAAACTACAGTGACGTCAGACTACACCTCCCTATAGGAAACTACAGTGATGTCAGACTACACCTCCCTATAGGAAACTACAGTGACGTCAGACTACACCTCCCTATAGGAAACTACAGTGACGTCAGACTACACCTCCCTATAGGAAACTACAGTGACGTCAGACTACACCTCCCTATAGGGCGGTCAGGTGGCGTAGCGGAGATTGCGCTCGTCACCAACGCAGGAGACGCTGGGTTCGAGCCCAGCTCTCGCCGTTGCTACCAGCTTGGCTGGCCGTTCATACTAATACAATTGGCAGTATTAGGGGGTGGGAAAGCTGGCGGGTGGGAATCTGGCGTTGTGGACAGCGACGCCTACAGGTCAGGTCTCGACGCTTGCTATGCGGGGCAGGACTTGGTGGAGATAGCGTGCCCTCCCACGCGTTACACTTCACCAATGAGAGTCCTCGCTACCAAGTGAAAAGAGCGTCACTGGCTTGACGGCGCACGTCTCGGAGGAAGCATGCGTTCGACATCAGGACACCCTTGTACCGACTCGTGGGAGAACATGTGTACAACAGCCAGGTAGGGGAGGGGGGGAATTGGCACAACGACTAATTGGGACAGGGAGAAAAACAGAGAAAAATAGAAGAAAGAGAAGGTAAAAAAAAAAAAAAAAGACTACACCTCCCTATAGGAAACTACAGTGACGTCAGACTACACCTCCCTATAGGAAACTACAGTGACGTCAGACTACACCTCCCTATAGGAAACTACAGTGACGTCAGACTACACCTCCCTATAGGAAACTAGTGACGTGAGACTACACCTCCCTATAGGAAACTACAGTGACGTCAGACTACACCTCCCTATAGGAAACTACAGTGACGTCAGACTACACCTCCCTATAGGAAACTACAGTGATGTCAGACTACACCTCCCTATAGGAAACTACAGTGACGTCAGACTACACCTCCCTATAGGAAACCACAGTGACGTCAGACTACACCTCCCTATAGGAAACTACAGTGACGTCAGACTACACCTCCCTATAGAGTGGAGAGTGAGAGAAAAGATGAAGGACAAAGAGGGAGGGTGGAGGGGGGGATGGGTGGCTCCATGTGACAAAAGCCGTCCGTCGAGTTCAAACCCAGGATTTGAACGTGTGACACCAACATTACAGGGTATAAATGGACCACGGGGACATCCAAACTGATGCTGTGTTTGGTTTGAGCAGATAATCATCATGTTCTCTGTTTCTCCCGTCAGCCCGTATCTGCCGTACCTCTGGCTCTGGGTTTTTTTCTTTTTTTAAACTTTGGCCATTTCCCTGGCTCTTTTATACGTTTATCGCATTTATACTTGGTCAAGTTCGACCGACAGAAGCAGGCTGAAAGGGTTCAGATGGGGGGGAAGACACTCTGGGAAAGGCACGGCTGCAGTCCGGGATTCGAACTCGCTCAGCCCCAGATCCGTGATGAGCACGGTTGTCCACGGCGCTGAAATAGCACTCGCGGTACGTGGTGAGCTACTGGAGCTCCCCTGGCTCTGGGTTTTAGTGCAACATTACCACTCAGAGCCGGAGAAACTGCACTCACAATGAACTGAGTCCCAGCCAGCAGCACACACACACACACACACACACACACACACACACACACACACACACACACACACACACACACACACACACACACACACACACACACACACACACACACACACACACACACACACACACACACACACACACGCACAGACACGTACACACACACACATGTACACACACGCACACACAGTCACATACATATCCTGACCTATTTTCAAATGCCACAATGAAAGACTAGGAGAGAGAGAGAGAGAGAGAGAGAGAGAGAGAGAGAGAGAGAGAGAGAGAGAGAGAGAGAGAGAGAGAGAGAGAGAGAGAGAGAGAGAGAGAGAGAGAGAGTGATAACAGGCTGCAGAGATGGAGATTAAAAAGCATTGCCATTTCAATTTCATCCTCAATTCAGTCCAATGAGCTCTGATTGGCTGACGTGTCCATCAAGAGCTGCTCTCTTCAAATGGGATCAATCAGTCTTCTTAGTCTTCGTCACGTGAAAGATTTGCATTATTATATTATTATCGTCTTTTCGTGAAAAGGGTCCGGAATTCCATGGAAGAGAGGAAGCCTGTCCAACATCTAAAAGTAGGCTACACTAAGTAGGCTACAATAATATAACAACATTAATAGTAACAAAAATAATATTAGTGAGAAAAAGTAGAATTAGATAAATTAAAAGAAGAAGAAGAATGAGAAGAAGAAGAAGAAGAAGAAGAAGAAGAAGAAGAAGAAGAAGAAGAAGAAGAAGAAGAAGAAGAAGAAGACAAATAATTAGAAGAAGAAAACAAGGAATTAGAACAAGAAGAAATAGAAGAAGAAGAAGAAAAAATTTGAATTTCTGAAGAATTAGAAGAGAAATTAGAAGAAAGAACATTTTGAAAAATGTGAAGAAGAAGAATTAGTGCTACCTCCTTGATTTTACTTCATTTAAACAGGATTCAAGAACAGAGTGGTGTCCTTCCAGAAAAGTAACACAAGTCAAATAAACAGGCCCTCCTCTCTCTCCGGCTCGCGCCCCTCTCTCTCTTCCACACAGCCGCTCCGCCTCGCTGCGTCCTCCACGCATGGAACCAGGTCCGTTCCTGCCACTCCGAGACGCTAATCCAGCTCTGACAGACCTCTCGCCGTGCGACGTGACTCCGGAGTGGCGCGCACGCGGCCCGAGACCCAGGGCAAAATAACAGATTAACAACCCTAATTTGTCCTGAGGTTTTAACGGCTAAAATTATACACAATCCTCCCCCACGCTCTTCTATCAATCTTAGGTCCCTCTCTCTGTGGTCAGGTTTTGTATTCGTGCATTTATAGGCGAGCCATGTGCTTTCAATTCCTCCAGCCGACTAATAAAGGCTATTTGAGAGAACGGGGAGTATTTTGATTTGGTGATATGTATTTTTTTGCAAACCTCAGGATCGCAGCGCGGGGATGTTTGACAGCTACAAGCGCTCGTCTGCCAGGTTCGCGTTTCTCTCGGCTCGCATAGCGGGAAGAGTGATTCTTTAAACTGACACAAATGTGAGGAGAGGAGAGACCGTGCACACGCACACACACACACACACACACACACACACACACACACACACACACAGACACACACACACACACACGCACACACACACGCACACACACAGACACACACACACACACACACACACACACACACACACACACACACAGACAGACATACATATAGAAAACAGGCGCATGGGGAGTCCAGACACATACAGATATTATACGCACACAAATTCAATGCATGCATGCACTCGTGTGCACAAACCCACACTGAAACTTGCAACGATGCACGCACGCACGCACACACACATCCACGCACGCACGCACGTACGTACGCACGCACGCACGCACACACACACACACACACACACACACACACACACACACACACACACACACACACACACACACACACACACACACACACACACACACACACACACACACACACTACTATAACTGCTGTCAGAAGAATTCAATGTAAATCTACAGTGACAAAGGAAGGTCATCGACCTACGATCCAATCAGTCTGAAGGAGGAGGAATTTTCGAAACAAAAAATGTGTCTGTTTTGTCTGCGGGACGTCTATGTAAAAAATCTGCTGTTTCCATTGATTATCATTTCAATATTCAAAGATGTATGAAAATAAGAACCTGACACCCTCTCGTTCTGGAACTTCTCCTGTGTAAATATATAACAGAGATCTGACTGTATATAATGCACTTAACTAGGGCTGGGCAATAATGGCCAAAGTATCATATATCACAATATAATTTCTTTTGATGGTTTTGATAGTATAACAGTATTTTACAGTATATAGTTTTCCAGTACAAATGACAAAACTTTGTTTGTTTGTATGGATCCATGATGATAAACCTTCATATTCGCTATACCTCCCCATCCTACACCTGACCCTTGTTTCTACGTGGGCCTTCTTCTGGTGGGTCCCCACACATGACCACTTGAGTAATATGTTGGTGATTATGTTTCTACGAGTCTGGGTTCCACAAGAAGATGTTGAAAGCTGAAAGATTTAAGACAACCAGGCCGCACCAGAAACACCTCTACGCCTAGAGAAGAAGACATCAAGGAACACATTGACTGTACCTCCCCTCCCTCCTCCCCCCTCCCCCCTCCCTCATGCTGCGATGACACCCGGATTTCCCCAAGGGGATCAATAAAGGAACACTTGACTTGACTCGAGTTGAAACTGTGAATCACTGTTGTGGCACCCCATGAAAATATAATTTAGAAAATTCAAACTTTGAGTTTCAAGGTCCCCGTCATTGAAGAAAACTGTTGTGCAGTCAGGCACAATACACACAGTATGAGTATATATAAAGTGCATGTATACAGCAAACGAAGGCATATAAATTACATACAGTACAGGATATATGATACAGCTGTATCTTTTTTCAACCATCAGAAGGCATAATGGATGATCCGGCGACTGGTTACAATATGCTATTTCCCCATAGGGGGAAAGGGATTACGAGGCGCGTAGTTTCTGCCTCCAGAAGGTTTTATAAGAAACACATCCGTTCTGCCTTCAGACATCATTACTTCCCTCATCTCATCTATGTTTAAATGTTGTATACTAACATATGTTAGATTAATGTTTGCCCCGACAGTAGAAGCTCTACATTTCTTGCATTAATCTTATATATGGATTCGCTGGCACATGTTTTTACTCAAAATGTTTCAGTAGACCATATCAAATTATTGTGTACCGGTATACATCTTTTCCATATGGGTCTGGTCTAACAACACATGAGGCAGCCCGCAGCTAGGGGGCGCCACAATGGAAGATAGTTACAGGACAGCAAATGCAAATGAATATAGTTACAGGACAGCAAATGCAAATGATGAGAGATTTCCACCATGGCTGCTCCTGTAGGGTTATTCTGATGCTCATGATGTTCCTTATCTTCACTTCCTCCTCCTATTTCTCCTCGTCCTTCCACATAGTCAGTGTCTGTCTTCTAGTTCCCCCCCCCGCCTGTATGTACCAGTCTGTCTGGCTGTGTGTAGAGCTAGTGTGTCTAAAGCTCTGGGTGCCTTAACCCTTTCACTGCCACACTACAGAAGGTTAACCCTTTACCGGTTACCGTCGGTAGTGTGATAGTAAAGGGTTAACCTCCTGTAGTGTGGCAGTGAAAGGGTTAACCGTTTGGCAGTGCGGCAGTGAAAGGGTTAACCTCCTGTAGTGTGGCAGTGAAAGGGTTAACCGTTTGGCAGTGCGGCAGTGAAAGGGTTAAGGTTTAGAGTTAGTGTCTGTATTTCTAGTGTCTGTCTACAGCTCTGGGTGTCTTTAAAGCTAGTGTCTGTATAGCTAAATAAAGCATATATATATATAAATATAACTATAGCATAATAAAATGATGTCATCAATTGTGCACAAAGTCGATTCATGCAAACCAGATCCAACGCAGCTCCGTCAGCGGATCCCGTTCCCAGCCAGGAGGGCCTGCCTCCATATACACCCGACGGCGTGGCTTTGAAGCGAAAAGCCCCAACGCTGGAACCAACACTTTATTAATTCATGCTAGCAGCGTAAACACCGCAGTGCAGGTCACAGAGGAGTTGTTTTTACCCACAGGCGCTGTCAAAACATTCAATACTAGTCATAGTCAACAGGGTTGAATTGTTCTTTGTTTCTGTTTGACGTCAACAGCGGCGCAGCGGTTAGCACTGTTGCCTCACACAGCGAGGAGGTTGTGGGTTCGAACCCCATCAGGGGGGCCTTTCTGAGTGGAGTTTGTTATGCAAGGTGCGTACTCCTCGGGGCCTGAGGCCCTGGCATCACAACTAGAGCTGTTTCCTGGGGCCTGTCTGTGTGGCTGCTCACTGCTCCTAAATAGCTAGCATGGGTCAAATGCAGAGGAATACTGTCCTTGTGGGGATTAATAAATAAAATAATAAACTGTAACTTAAAGGTGCTGTAAGTGGTAAAATATGTTAAATAGCTTTGCATTCCAACAGCCGTCACTAATACAGAGTGTTTAGTCAGTAACATGAGTCTCCCACTCTGCAGTCAACCGAAAATAAATGTACTGCCAACCCCATTCCCACTTTATCCAGGAGAGAGATAACCTAGATCATTTTTACTTCTTTTTCTTTGGTCAACAATAACAATGACACTTTTGTGGTGCATTTTGACTATAGTGCTCGAGAGTATCTGTTGTGAGCAAAGCTTGCACTCGATGTCACTCTGGTTTATATAAAGATATTATTAGATTATATTATATTCAAATGTATTGTCATCATACAGCACAAGTAGGCTACAGTACAACAGAAATAAGTTTGGCATCCAACCAGAGTGCAAATGTACAGTAACAGTAAAGTGCAATATACAATGTACAGGTGATTAAACTGGGTATAATATATAAATTAGTACCACTGAGTTTAGTGCTAATCAGATGTATGTACAGAGTTCTAATATTAATTTGTACTGTGATGCAGGTATAGAGAAAAGGGATAATGGATATGTACAGATATAGATATACTGTAGTATCTACAGATAAGATATACAAAAGGATCATATGCAGGTATGATGTGGATAGATATATATACGGTAAGAATAAATAATAGGGTAAGAATATATATATATACAATATATATATACAGCATTATTATTGATGTTGATGATATTATTGATATTATTGATGAAGTCTTAGCATCGCTTTCCATTCAAAACCCTAACTTTATTGATCTTGATTCAATTAATAGTGTGTGAAGGTCATGAGGTAATTCTCTGGTTGAAAGGCGTAACTATCATTGGTATTTGTTTATTTTTAAAGCCCTTATTGGTAAACCTCCCCCTCACATAATACACTGTTGGAATGGAATCTTGGAAGCTATTCTACACATTCAAATGACTGGCTGGTTCTTAGGGTTCCTCCAGTTTGCTCTGAACTAGGAAAAACTGCTTTTTCCTTTGATGCTTCCAACACCTGGAATGACTCTGAAGCTGTATTCAAAAGTATGATCTCCGACCACTGTGTATCGACTTGAAACTACCGTAGCTGATTTTTCTCGTTCATTCTTATTTGTTGTGCCTATATGTATGAATCTACTGATAACTGTGTCTTTGTTTTGTCTCTGTAAATGATGGTAACCTCAGTGAAAATGAAAAATCATCATAGATGCTTTTTAAAAACAAAACCAGTCCCCCAGTTCTTTCCCCTTAAAACAAAACCAGTCGCCCGGTCCTTTCCCCTTAAAACAAAATGATAGGTTATGTATATAACCTAGTTATATGAGTACTGGCTGAGTGTCTCGCTCTTTCGCCATATTGAGATATACCTCATCTCCAGTACCTACTGTACTACATTAACAAAAACAATGCACCCATGCACTTGACCAGGCCCGCCCCAGTGTCCCCCTATAAGGCACCGGGCATGGTCACACTCGCCCTTCCTCGGGAAAATGTTTTCCCTCAAGAAAAACCCCACCAAGGGACCTCAGGGCGCACTAAGAGCGAGATGCTCAGCCAGTACTCATATAACTAGGTTATATACATAACCTATCGTTATATATTCGTACTGGCGAATCGCTCTTTCGCCATATTGAGATATGGGACAGAGCAGACGCGTGACCTGACAAATGTACCCCCTGAGGACACGCAAGCCCTACCACCAGGGGGGAGGGGAGTCCCGTCCACCCCCCCTTCCTAGTGAAGAGGGGGCAGCAGTCAACTCCACCAAAGTGCGAAAAAGAGGGAACTAGAGACCCCTAAAAACGCACAGCACAGGCGGGACCACGTGTGACACATCACCTCGTGGCACACACCCACACACCCCTGCTAACCCACCGAAGGGCGGGACGCAGGGGAGGTCCCAGACCCCAGAACCGCCTGGGAGACAGAACCCCCAGTCATGTCCATGAGGTAAAACCTAACGAAGGGACCCGGGGAGGACCAGGAGGCCGCAGCACAGATGTCCTCCACCGAGGCCCCCCCTAACAAGGCGGGAGAGGCCGCCACCCCACAAGTGGAGTGCGCCCTGACACCCTCAGGGGGGGCCAGCCCAGCCAACGTGTAGCAAAAGGCAATGCCCTCGCACAACCAATGTGACAGGCGCTGTTTGGACAGTGCCTTACCAGCGCGAGAGCCACCATAACAAACAAAGAGCTGTTCGGTAGCCCTGAGATCCCGAGTCCGGCTGAGGTAGACCCCCAAAGCCCGGACTGGACACGACAGGTGAAGGCTCGCCTCTAACTCACCAGCGTGAGGAGGTGGATGAAACGCCTGAACCACAATATCCCTGGAGCGAAAAGAGCTCCGGATATTTTTTGGCACGAAGACTGGATTAGGCCTCAGAGTCGCACCGCTATTGACACGAATAGACAAGCACTCAGGCCGCACGAGAGAGCACAAAGCTCACCCACACGCTTAGCGGAGGTGATGGCCTGCAGGAATGCAGTCTTGAAAGACAGCTGTTCCAAAGACGCCTGCTCAATAGGCTCAAACGGGGCCTCAGACAACCGGCCGAGGACCAGTTGGAGGTCCCAACTCGGAGACAGAGAACGTTTCACTGGCTTAAGGCGCCGAGCGCCAAGCAGGAAACGCTTCACAAGAGGGTGGCTGAACAACGTAATGCCCTCAAACCCCACATGACAAGAGGATATAGCCGCGGCATATACCCTCACCGTCGAAGCCGACAGTTTATCCAAAATAGACTGAAGGAAGGAAAGGACAGCGTCCAGGGGGCAGGACACAGGGTCCAAGCCCCCCACTCTACACCACTCTTGGAAAATACGCCACCTACCTGCGTAAACCGCGATAGTGGAGGGAGCATGCGCGTTCCAGATGGTGTCGACCACAGAAGGGTCCATCCCCTCCAGACTCACCCTCTTAACAGCCAAACCATCAGTGGCTGGCCCAGCACAGGGAACTGCCACAGAGACCCGTGCGCCTGAGAGAGGGCCCGCGATGACCAAGGAACAGGCCACGGCGGGGCTACCAAGAGCTGGATCAGGACCGGGAACCACACAGCTGCGCCCCGGTCCGGCGCGATCAGGATCAAGGTCCTGCGCTCCCGACGTACCTGCTCCAACAACTGACCTATCAGATGTATGGGGGGAAAAGCGTACAGAATCCCGGGCGGCCATGGATACATCGAGAAGGTATCCACCCCCAAGGGAGGATTCTCCCCCCGACTGACCGAGAACCACAAGGGGCACTGGTGAGACTGTCTGCTCGCAAACAGATCCACCGAGGCTTCCCCGAAGCGGTCCCAGACCTGTCTGGACGTAGTCCCCACTCGTCGCGATGAAGACCGCCCCGCGACATCACATCTGCGCCCACATTCTCCCTGCCAGGGATGTGGAGCGCCCTCAGGCTGCGCAGATTGTGAGACGCCCACAGCCAGAGCTCGAACGCCGCCCGGTGCAGACGGATGGAGTGTACCCCACCCTGTCTGTTGATATACACTGCTGCCGTCGTGCTGTCCGTCCTGACCAACACGTGCTCGCCCACTACCAAGTGGCCGAGCCGCTTGAGGACCAGGAGGACCGCCTTCAATTCCAACACATTGATGTGCATTGCAGACCGGGCAGCATGGACCGTCCAGCTGCCCCCCACTGCGTTGGTCCGACACGTCCCCCCCATCCCGTGAGGGAGGCGTCGGTGAAGACCGTGACGTGTGATCGCCTGCCGCCCATGGGGACCCCGCTGGTGAGGGTACCAGGCCTCCTCCAGTGGGCGAGATCCCACAGTATCGACAAGGGAACCTTCAAACATTTCCACTTGCCTCTCACCGGGTCTATTTTCATACTGGAAAACCACCTCTGTATCCTCCTCATGAAGAGGAGGCCAAGAGGGACCACAGAGTGAGCAGATGCCATCATACCGAGCAGGCGCATCACATACAGCGCCGTAACCGTCCTGCCAGGACGGAGCCCCCCGAGCGCGTCGAGGATAGTCACTCGCCGCTGCTCCGAGAGGGTTGCCCTCATGGGCCTTGAGCTTAGAACCAAGCCCAAGTACTCCACCTGTTGACTGGGAAGAGGCGTACACTTCTTCTAGTTCACAGCAAAACCCAGCTTGGTGAGGAATTTCACCACCAGCCTGGTATGAGACCTGGCGACCTCCTCCGACCGGCTGAGGAGCAGAATGTCGTCGAGATAGAAAATAATTCGTATCCCCTGACGACGTAGAGGCTCCAGCGCGGTCTCTACGCACTTGGTGAATGTGCGGGGGCCAGAGAGTAGCCGAACGGCAGCCTCTGGTATTCGTACCCCACACCCTGAAACAGGAAGCGTAGGAATTTCCTGTGAGGAGGGAAAATCGGGATGTGAAAATACGCATCCTTCAGGTCTATGGAGGTGAACCAGTCTCCCACCCTGACAGCGTTCAGCAGGTGTTTGACGGTCAACATTCTGAACCGTCTCGCCACAATCAGACGATTGAATTGAACGCGGCCAGATCCAGTATAGGTCTGACACCTCCCGATTTTTTGGGCACCAGAAAATACCGGGAGTAGACGCCGCACATCGTGTCCTCCCGTGGGACCACGACTATGGCTTGCTTCGCCAACAGAGATTGAATCTCGTCGACCAGAGCTGTCACTGCTGCCGACCCTGACAACAGGGTCTGCACCAAACCTGAAAACGGATTCGCCAGTACGAATATATAACCAGTCGCCCGGTCCTTTCCCCTTAAAAACAAAACCAGTCGCCCGGTCCTTTCCCCTTAAAACAAAACCAGTTGCCCGGTCCTTTCCCCTTAAAAACAAAACCAGTCCCCGGTCCTTTCCCCTTAAAAACAAAATCAGTTCCTGGTCCTTTCCCCTTAAAAACAAAACCAGTCCCTGGTCCTTTCCCCTTAAAAACAAAACCAGTCCCCTGGTCCTTTCCCCTTAAAACAAAACCAGTCCCCTGGTCCTTTCCCCTTAAAACAAAACCAGTCCCTGGTCCTTTCCCCCTTAAAACAAAACCAGTCCTTGGTCCTTTCCCCTTAAAAACAAAACCAGTTCCTGGTCCTTTCCCCCTTAAAAACAAAACCAGTCCCTGGTCCTTTCCCCTTAAAAACAAAACCAGTCCCCTGGTCCTTTCCCCTTAAAAACAAAACCAGTCCCCTGGTCCTTTCCCCTTAAAACAAAACCAGTCCCTGGTCCTTTCCCCTTAAAAACAAAACCAGTCCTTGGTCCTTTCCCCTTAAAACAAAACCAGTCCCCCTGTCCTTTCCCCTTCAAAACAAAACCAGTCCCCTGGTCCTTTCCATTAAAAAAACCCTAATTGAATTACGGAGCGGCTATGATTCTGTCCTTCACTGAGGGGGCTCAGTAATTGAAGTGAGCACCTCTAGAGTTGTATCAGAGCCACAAGAGCCTGGCATAGCTCCCAGAACCCATTACTCTGCACCAAACCAGAGGGGGAGAACTGGCCCTCATGTCTCTCTGTCTCTGTCTG
>NC_140166.1:149965179-149977679 GCF_963971535.1 Notolepis coatsorum | reverse complement strand
TGTACTAATGTACAGTACTATCTAGTGCAAAGCAGAAATGGGATGAGGTACAATTTTAGGTACAATTTACAGTAAGGTGTACGAGTTGTAGTGCAATCCTTCATCCATAAATATAAAGTGTGGGGAGTGGGTGCTACAGTGTGTTTGTTTAAAGTGGGTGTGTGCTATAAAGTGTGTGGAGTGGGTGCTACAGTGTGTTTGTTTAAAGTGAGTGTGTGCGTGTGGATGTGTGTGCTATGTGCGTTTGGTGGTTGTTGTTGTGTAGTGTTCATTCATTGTTCGTTTAGCAGCCTGATGGCCTGGGGATAGAAGCTTCTTCTGAGTCTTTCTGTGCTCGCCTTGAGACTCCGGTATCGCTTGCCTGACCGCAGCAGTTCAAAGAGGCAGTTGTTCGGGTGACTGGAGTCTTTAATGATTCTCTTAGCCTTGCCCTTGCAACGCTTGTTGTAAATGTTCTGGAGGGTGGGGAGCCCCCCTCCAATTGTGCGTTCGGCTGAACGTGTCACTCTTTGTAGTCTGCTTCGGTCTTGTGCAGTGCTATTCCCAAACCAGGAGGTGATGTTGCCGGTCAAGATGCTCTCTATTGTACATGAGTAGAAGTTCTTAAGGATCTTCTGGCTGACTTGGAACTTCCTTAGGCGCCTGAGGAAGTAGAGGCGTTGTCGTGCCTTCTTCACAACACTGTCAATGTGTGTGGTCCATGTCAAGTCCTCGGATATGTAGGCTCCGAGGTACTTAAAGCTGTTGACTCTCTCAACCGGTGCCCCGTCGATGCTGAGGGGGCTGTAGTCCTTGACCCACGACCTCCTGAAGTCCACAATCATCTCCTTTGTTTTGCTGACGTTCAGGGAGAGGCTGTTTTCCTGGCACCATCCCGCCAGGACCTTGACCTCTTCCAGGTAGGCCCTCTCGTCGTTGGCAGAGATCAGGCCCACCACCACTGTGTCGTCCGCAAATTTGATGATTGTATTGCTACTCCGCTGAGCCACACAGTCGTGTGTGTACAGGGAGTAGAGGAGGGGACTCAGAACACAGCCCTGGGGGGCCCCTATGTTGAGGGTGATGGATGAGGAGGTGCAGTTGCCTGCTCTCACCACCTGGGGTCTGCCAGTCAGGAAGTCCAAGACCCACTGGCAGAGGTCATAGCCCAAGCCCAGGTCCCTGAGCTTGGCTATGAGTATGGAGGGGACTATGGTATTGAATGCCGAGCTGTAGTCGATGAATAGCATTCTCACATAGTTCCCCTGCCTCTTGTCCAGGTGTGATGCTGCTGTGTGCAGCACATGGGCTATGGCGTCCTCCGTGGACCTGTTGGGGCGGTATGCAAATTGCAGGGGGTCCATGTTGATGGGGAGGGAGGAGCAGATGTAGCCCTTTACTAGCTTCTCAAAGCACTTCATGGCTATGGAGGTGAGAGCTACAGGGCGGTAGTCGTTGAGGCAAGCAGGCTTGGATTTTTTGGGTACAGGGATAATAGTGGACTTCTTCAGGCAGGTGGGGATGACAGCCTGTTCTAAGGACAGGTTAAATATGTCAGTGAATACGTTACTTATACTTATACAGCTGCATAGTTCTGTATGATTTCGCATACAGAAAGTTTATTTTACATTTCGCAATTATGCCACATCAATGTGGAACACCCTACCCAAAGTTGTAAAGGAATGTGAATCCCTACCAACATTCAAAACCGCTCTCAAAGAGCACCTACGGGAGGCTGCAATTCGAAACTGGCCACCGTAAATGTCCAAACCCCCCACCCCCACCCCCTCCTAATAGACAGTCTCCTCCCCACCGCATGTATATATTCTCTCCCCACCGTATGTATATTCTATGTATATGTATGTGATTTTTTAAGATTAGAGGGTCAAGGTTCGGTTTTTTAAGTAGGGGTTTAATGACGGCTGATTTAAAAGCCAGAGGCACCACGCCAGTAGACAAGGAGGTGTTGAAGATATAACGATGATTATACTGTAGCGTCCCTCTATAGCAAACTACCACCAGGTGTACAGTCTCTCAAACAAACCCAGCCTACCTGTTCAAACTACCACCAGGTGTACAGTCTCTCAAACAAACCCAGCCTACCTGTTCAAACTGCCACCAGGTGTACAGTCTCTAAAGCAAACCCAGCCTACCTGTTCAAACTGCCACCAGGTGTACAGTCTCTAAAGCAAACCCAGCCTACCTGTTCAAACTACCACCAGGTGTACAGTCTCTAAAACAAACCCAGCCTACCTGTTCAAACTACCACCAGGTGTACAGTCTCTAAAACAAACCCAGCCTACCTGTTCAAACTACCACCAGGTGTACAGTCTCTAAAGCAAACCCAGCCTACCTGTTCAAACTACCACCAGGTGTACAGTCTCTAAAGCAAAGCCAGCCTACCTGTTCAAACTGCCACCAGGTGTACAGTCTCTAAAACAAACCCAGCCTACCTGTTCAAACTACCACCAGGTGTACAGTCTCTAAAACAAAGCCAGCCTACCTGTTCAAACTACCACCAGGTGTACAGTCTCTAAAGCAAAGCCAGCCTACCTGTTCAAACTACCACCAGGTGTACAGTCTCTAAAACAAACCCAGCCTACCTGTTCAAACTACCACCAGGTGTACAGTCTCTAAAACAAAGCCAGCCTACCTGTTCAAACTGCCACCAGGTGTACAGTCTCTAAAACAAAGCCAGCCTACCTGTTCAAACTGCCACCAGGTGTACAGTCTCTAAAACAAAGCCAGCCTACCTGTTCAAACTGCCACCAGGTGTACAGTCTCTAAAACAAAGCCAGCCTACCTGTTCAAACTACCACCAGGTGTACAGTCTCTAAAACAAAGCCAGCCTACCCCAGAGCACAGGAGAGATGAGACAAGTCGTTACCTGTTCAAACTCCCGCAGGCTGTGCATCTGTACAGGAGGGCCTTTATCCGTCTCATCACAGGAGAAATCTGGGGGAAATGGAAAATCACAGACGTTAGTAGATGTTGATTGATTGAAAACGTTATTAACAGATTGCAGAATGGGTACAATACAGTACATCTCAATACACACAATTGTTAAGGGGATGCAGACCAGAGAAAGACTTTCGTCTTGTTTACATCAGGGTCCCCCATTTTCAATTCATCATAACATATATGACATACATGACATACAGATAGACAGTACTGCTACATCTATACATTCATGACATACCAGATTTGCAAATACAGTACTGTTTGTGATACAAAAAGAGTCCAGAAAAGAGAGTATATACATTTGACGTAAAAACTGTACATTGGAGGAGGTTAGGTAGGTGGGGTGGGGTTGGGTTGGGTCGGTTTAATACAATTAAATAAATTATAATAATAATAATAATAATAATAATAATAATAATAATAATAATACAAAAATATATATATATATATTTTTATTATTTCTTTAAAAAAAATGTATTAGAAATGTTTTCCTCTGTAAAAGAAAAAATGCCAGTGAATTTTTTATTTTTTTTTTAAACTGGCCAAGTGACAGCTCTGAGCTCTCTGATCAGGCATGATCATAACTGCAGTAATGGCCAGCTGTCAATCACTCAGTGCAAAATAACTGCACTGGGTTGGGCTTAATAAATTATCCAATCAAAATAGGGTAGGGTAGGCGGTCTAGTGAGACTTTGCGCACAAGACTGATTGGCGTTCACGCCGTGCCACACAAACTTAAGATCCACTCAGAGCCTCTTCGCAAACATAGACTATGGAAAAAAATCACGCGGCTCGTTCTGTCCAGGAGGCGTGAATATTAAAGGCAACCAACTTGTGTTCGGCTTTTCTCTGATTGGCCGCGCCCCCCCGCCCCCACGCGCAGGCAAGCGGCAGTCGTCCCACGTCCCAAATGAAATCCAAGGAGCAAGCGAGCGGCAGCGCGGGCAACCAACTTGTGTACCAATGCACTTGTGTTGGGCTGCTGTTCCAACGCACTTGTGTTCAGCTGCGGTAGCAGTGGAGCGCTATGAAATGCGCTGAACTAGAAAGCGTAACGTTATTATGTTTCGCGTTTTTAACAACCAACTACCAGATTCACTCGTGTATAAACAAAGCCCATACAGTTATGAAATGCGCTGAACTAGAAAGCGTAACGTTATTATGTTTCGCGTTTTTAACAACCAACTACCAGATTCACTCGTGTATAAACAAAGCCCATACAGTTATGAAACGCGCTGAACTAGAAAGCGTAACGTTATTATGTTTCGCGTTTTTAACAACCAACTACCAGATTCACTCGTGTATAAACAAAGCCCATACAGTTATGAAATGCGCTGAACTAGAAAGCGTAACGTTATTATGTTTCGCGTTCCATTGATTAACGCCATTACCTGCTGTGCTGTAGGAAGCAGAGGTACAGTAAGTTACAGTAGGTGTAGGTTACATGTTTAATCAAAGCCCATACAATTTTTTAGATGAATGATTGTGGATATAATATAGAAAACACATCATTATGATATTGTCAGATGGCGCAAAATACAATGGTGAGTGAGAAATATATCTCCAGTGATAAAACCCAGTGCTCTATGTCTCTATGATACACAGCGTGGATGGGCTTTCAGAGGGAGAGGCATGACTTCGCGACAGCCATATTAGACACTCACTGTACATCAGTGTGGAACTGTAACGTTATATGTTATTTCGCCCGTGGAGGCTGCTGAGCCTGAAGCGCCAGCAGGGCGACGCGGTGGTTTATCCCCGGCTTCCGTGCGCCGCCCGCGGCTTGACTCGGTTCAGCTCCAGCAGCAGCAGCGGCCGCGCTCCGTTGTAGAAGCCCTTCAATGACAGCGCTCTCATATTTTGCGAATGCATAAGCTATATCTTAAATTATGGCTATGTGTCTAATATGGCTGTCGCTTATCAATGACTTTGCGACAGCCATATTAGACACATCGCCATAATTTAAGATATAGTTTATGCATTCGCAAATATGAGAGCTCTGTCATTGAAGTGGGTGGTGGCAGCATTACTAACAGTAGCGATTTTTATTGTTTTGTCATGACCAAACATAATCCCAACATAGATAGGAGGTGTACTGTATGTCAAATGTCGGTCATGTGGTGGAAGAGTTTAGTACAGTCACACAACAGAACACCGCTGTAGTACAGTCACACAACAGAACACCGCTGGTTTGACCTCTCTTGCCGCAAGGGCGTGTGCTAGTGGATTGATTGATTGGCCGTGTGGCCAATCAGAGAAACGCTGAACGAAAAGGTGAACACAAGTTGGTTGCCTTTAATATTCACGCGTCCAGGAGCCTGGAGAGAGGCTGAAAACCCGCAGTTCTTGCCCGACTGTTGGGAGCTGAATCCCGGATCCGATTTTGACAACGAAGACTCCCAAAACATGGAGGTCCCGAAAATATATATATATTTATTTTTTTTGTTGAAAAGTTTGTTTTTCAGTCCGATTTCGGGGAAAGTGGTCGGTTCGGCCCGGGGAGGTCGAAGTGTGGTTCGTTGACTTTGTGGTCAACATGAGAATGTGCGAATGGGTAGGTGGTGTGGGTGGTGATGGCAGTGGAGCAGGAGGGGTGGTGGTGATGTGCGAATGAGGAGCCTGACACCTGGGAGGAATGGGGGTGTCGCAGCCTTGGGGATGTTTTAAAAATATAATTTAATATATAATATAATATAATAATTTGTGCTTCACCAAAAATTTGGTCAGCAGCCGCCACTGGTACATGGGTACCTTGGTCGTGTAGTGTATCTTGTAGACCAGGCCCATTGCAAGTTGCTGTACTCTGTCGTCTACTCTAAGCCATCCTAGGTTGTCAAAGTGGGCAGGGGTGAGGTGGGTTCTAGGAGTAAGGTCAAGCAATAGTCTGACCAGTTTTTTTTTAGATGTTTGTAATTTTGTTTTTAGCGCCTTTGAGGTGCTTTGGTACCATGAGGTGCAATCATAGTCATAGTACCCTTGAATGAGTGCTCCTGCCAGAGTCTTCAGGGTATTCTTGTTTACCAGAGAGGAGATCCGGTACAAGAATCGAGTTTGTTGGTTGACTATGTTTATTACATTGGATGCCATTTTGTCACAGGAAAGATTAGCCTCTAGGATGGAACCCAGGTATGTAATTTCATCTTTCCTTGTGACAATATTGTCACCCACTGTAACTGAGAAGCCGTCGGTCTTGCTGAGTTTGTTATTTGAACATGTTCGCAATGTGATGCTGGCGGTTCTAATCATATTGAAAGAAAGTTTCCGCACACACAATCCAAACAAGTTAGCGTGTGCACTGTGACATTAGTGCCCATAGCAGAGTGAAGCAACAGTGGCTCAGGAGGTAGAGCGGTAGTTCTGGTAATCGGAAGGTCCCCGGTTTGATTCCTGCTCCTCCCGGGCAGCGTGTCCAAGGCCAGATTAAGAATTCAGAGGCCTCTGGGCCAGACTCTTGTGGAGGCCCCCACACACACATACACGTGCACGCACGCACAGTGGCGTTTTTATATGTAAAACATTGGTGGGGCAGCCACTAACCAAGGCTACATACCAGGCAAACTACAGTAATCAAAATGACAGTAATCCTGCTACCGATGCGTTTTTAACACGTCAACAAACAGCTATCCATCGAGAGAGAGAAAGTATAGTTGAGGAAAATGTATTATATTCCCTGTCTGTCTGCCAAAGTTATTGACAGGGTACCACACAATATATTATACTTTATTGTTCAGTTATTCTGTCAGTTTCATGATGGCTGTCCCTTTCCTGTTTAGATTTTAACTTAGCAGCTCCGCTTTCCCACCATTTAACTTTTTTATCCATGTTTTTTGAGTCTCATATGATACAGTACTACTCGAGTCTTAGCCTACTTGATCAACTTGCAAGTGCAATTCTCGCGGTCAGTGGTCAGCTGACCTGACCTGACAGTGACCCCTGGACCTGGACGTCAGTGTCACGTCGACTCAACGTCTCTCACCCCCTCATTATCAAACAATCAATCATATTTTTATTTGCAATACAAACAATTTAATTAAAATAGATAGAGATGAGATGATACTAGTAGTCACTATAGATGCTGTGAAAGTAAACGCTGGATCTGATTATATATATATATATATATATTTTTATTTTATTTTTTTTACTAGTGTGTAGTGGAGGCCCCTAGTCACTAGGGGGAGCTCGAGGATATCCGCTATCAGCACCGGCGGGTGACGGGTCTCTGCAGTCTGTCATACTCCCAATCTGCCTCATTCATGTCGGGGCTAGGATGTGGAGATGCGGGCGTGACAGCAGACTCTACGTCTAGTCTTCTTCTTCTTCTTGTATATTTCTGGCGGACTACGCGTCTAGGCGTATTGCCGCCCTCCACAGGACAGTGGGAGAACTATAGATTTCCAGCCCTCCCTATACGTCTAGTCCAGCCAGGGTCAGCAACCTTTACTATCAAAAGAGCCACTTTTCCCCCCTCCTACAAAATAAAATGCTCAGGGAGCCGCACAACCTATTAACCCTTAAAATGAAGATAACGGGCGGTCAGGTGGCGTAGCGGAGATTGCGCTCGTCGCCAATGCAAGAGACTGCGGTCTCGACTCCCGGAGTCAGCATTGCCTTGGCTTGGGCTGATCGCTATACTAACTCGTTTGGCTGGGTTAGGGGGAGGGAAGCCGTGGGTGGGAAACTGGCGTTGTGGACAGCGACGCCTACAGGTCAGGTCTGGGCGCTTGCTCAGCGGAGACAGGACTTGAGGAAGGCAGCGTGACCTCCCACACGTTACACTTCACCAATGAGAGCCCTCGCTGCCAGGTGAGAAGAGAGCCACTGGCTGTCGCCGCACGTGTCGGAGGAAGCGTGCGGATACTTCAGGGTTCCCTTGTACCGACCAGTAGGAGAACATGCGCACAACAACCAGGTAGGGGAGGGGGGGAATTGGCACAACGACTAAATTGGGACGTGGGAGAAAACAGAGAAGAATCTGAAAAATGAAGATAACACAGTGTATAACGTTTTATATATCCCCAAGCATACCCCACATTTAGCATAAATTTGTGATTTATTATACTTTATACTTATTGCATTAATGGAATTATAAAGCAACAAAAAGAAAAGTTTTGACTTTCTATCTCTGTTTTTACCTGTTATAACAAAGGAAAACCTCAAACTCTTATGAAGAGGAGAAGAAATACTGGCTGTGTAGACCTATTTTAAGGGGAGACCACCCACCTAAAATACCCTTTTCCTGATTTTGGGGCAATTTTGAGATTTTTGTATAATGTTGCCCCTTTACATGTCTTCTTTCAAACAAGAAAAAAATAAAGAAAAAAAACACACATTTAGTTGCTTATTTTGCTTCATTTTGCATGATTGCATCCATAAATGTTCAGAAAACGTGCAATATATTTTTTCTTAGTTTATATGTACATAACAAACTGGGAAAGTTTCATAGCGATATCTATTCAATTTTTTTTTTGCCTATTAGGGGGTACAGTAATCGGTTGTGTTGTTTGTTACTAAACTGTTACTACTACTACATCATTATTATTATGTTATTATGTTATTCAGTTATCAGGCATGTGTTTAGGTTGTCTATTACTAATGGTTTGATTGGGTGTTGTGTTTGTAAATAGTGGTTTCAAATAAAAATGTATGGCATTTTACAATACAGAACTTTTAAGGCGTTTTCCCAAAGGGTAGACATGTACCATTTCCCTAGCATCTACACACACCAAACTTTCCACCTTTATTCATATCTATATCCTGCTTCTTTGTGCCAAAGGGTAGTTGATATGTCATACATAGCCTGATTTAATGACAATACAAAACTTTAAAGGCATTTTTCTCCAAACAAGATTTTATGAGTTTGTATTACACATAAAACAAAAAATCTCTCTAGTACCTCCACACACCAAACTGGCCACGTTTCCTCCTATCCATATACCACAACTTTTTGCTAGAGGATTTTTTGATATATCACTAATCCAGATGTTTAGAACATTCTATACAAAAAATGTATGCACATTTTATTTTATTTTATTTAATTTTATGACTAGGGGGTCATAAAAGGTCATAAATTCCTGTTCGGGTGGCATATAAAAAAATCCTCTAGCAAAAAGTTCGGTATTTAATGTAGTAACATGAAAAACCATGAGGAAATATCTATATATCATCCATTTTTTCTAAATTTGGTTTAGGGTAACATGCAACAAGCTAACATGGCTAAACCGCTAGTGTTAGCTGCCACTCAACAAGCTAACATGGCTAAACAGCTAGCGTTAGCTGCCACTCAACAAACTAACATGGCTAAACTGGGAAAATAACTACTTGTGTCACCATCTCTGGGAAGATAACTACTTCTGTCACCATCTCTGGGAAAATAACTACTTCTGTCACCATCTCTGGGAAAATAACTACTTCTGTCACCATCTCTGGGAAAATAAACGCACAAGGGACTCTAGATGAATGGAATAAGACGTAACATTTAAAATGGATTTTTGTTATATTTTGGGTTTGCTTACTAATGATGTATTTCACTTTTTTTTTTACGATTTACAAACAACAAGGGTAAGTTAGGCTAACGATTTGGCTAGTTTTGACATCATCAATGTCAAACAACAATATTGAAATTGTCATTCCTGATATTCAAGCAGTTGATTGCTATTCAGCACAAGTCAGTTTAGCTAACGACGTGAATGACGTGCATTGAGTTCTCAGTGAGGGCCATGCCTCCCCATTAATTTCCCCGCCTGTTTTCCCTCTTCCTATATCCTAGTCCCTTGCTAGCTTATTGTCTTTCTTTTATTACCCTGCCCATACCTGTACCTCCCCTCCCCCCTCCCCCATGCTGCTATGATGCCCGAATTTCCCCAAGGGGATCAATAAAAGAATATGTTATCTTATGGTAATGTGCCCCACACAAACGTGTCCGCTAGCGAAGAGATCCACGTCACCATTGGCGACCGGCATGGCTATATCCTGCCCCTCGCGGCCTAGCAGGCCTCATACCTGCTGCGGGCCGCTGAAGGGGTGTTCAGTAGAAATGTGCTTAACAGATCCAGCGGATCACTAACTTGACCATTTTGAAGGAACCTTGAAAACCCATTCATTACAGCCACTATTGATTGTGCGCCAGTATACGCTCTAAAATGGAAAACTGAAATCATGTTAGTAGTGCATGAATTTGGAGCAGAAAGCTGTGAGCCCCCTTCCAGATGTGCCCGGCTAACTGTATGTTTTATGGAAATGATGGATTCTCTCAATCAAGTAGTTCTCCCGCGGCGTGAGTAGATCTCGGAGGTGATTTTAGATCGTTTGAAGACGAGGATCATCGCTGACCCCACCGCGTTACAATTATATGGAATAAAGCCGCAGTATATTTGGTTCTAAGTAAACATTAAGTCCTTTAAACCGTGGCTGGCAACGATGACAGCTGAATTACAAATGTAAATTGTCCAGCGCTTGAGTCAACACTGTCCTCGTTTGGGAATGATGGAACATCTTAGCGAGTGTATCTAACCTTTCTCAAATCGGGGGGAAATGGTTTATTTTGTCCCATTGACTCCCATTGTTTATGTTGTAAAAATGCATCATCTGTCATTCATCTCGGTCCAGATGTACGTCCTATGTGTGATTCCAGCCGTCCGTTTTTTAATCTTGAGCTTTACTTTCTTCATCAACAAAAGGGAAAATTGGAGATAGGATTAGATGACTTAATCTGCGGTAGAATTAACGATATGCACAGCAGCTATAATAATTTCTGGCTCGATACGAAAGGGAACAGCCAGGAATGATAAATAATAAGCCTTAAGTTTGATTTTCCTTTAACCTTACTGAGGATTGTCAGGCTAACCCTAATGGACTCAAATCAAATCACATCGGGGGCCTCTCTCTCTCTCTCTCTCTCTCTCTCTCTCTCTCTCTCTCTCTCTCTCTCTCTCTCTCTCTCTCTCCCTCCCTCCTCTCTCTCTCTTTCCCTCTCTCTCTCTCTCTCTCTCTCTCTCTCTCTCTCTCTCTCTCTCTCTCTCTCTCTCTCTCTCTCTCTCTCTCTCTCTCTCTCCCTGCGGAGCGTCTCTCAGACCTCGTAGAAACAGGGTAGTCCTGATCAAACATAGCCTCATTATACCCCTATTAAACCTGGATATATATGGGCTGTGTCACCCCGGTCAGAACCGCGACATGGTACACTCCGGAACGGTCCAGCTGAAACGTCGGGACGTTCCAAAGAGCCAAACTTCTCCACGCTTAGGGGAGCCGGGAGCATTCCAGAAACATTCCACACTGGAGGGATTTGTACAATGATGTGTGTTTTATTTCTCTGAGAGCGAGAGGGCATTTGGTTCGGGAGGGGGGGATTGTTGAGTGGAGGAGAAGGGGGGGGGGGGGGGGCAGGGGGTTGCAGGGGCAGGTCCCCAGAGGCATAATCAGAGAGCTATTGGCAGAGCGCAAACTTCTGACAGTTCCTTAAAATGGCAGCACAAGCTCATTAAAGATTATTAAAAAGCCCTGGTGTTACGGGAGGCTGAGTGAAGATGTGTCCTGGCTGCAGGCCGGGGGTTTTAACTGCCGTGCTGTGGTGGTGGTACACAGGCTTACACAACCCGAGGCATGACGCACGCACACACACACACAAACACAGTCACACACACACCTGCGCATCACACACACACACAGACACACAGACAGACACACACACACACAGACACACAGACACACACACACACACACACACACACACACACACACACACACACACACACACACACACACACACACACACACACACACTCACCCTCACACACACACACACACACACACACACTCACCCTCACACACACACACTCACACACACACACACACACACACACACACACACACACACACACACACACACACACACACACACACACACACACACACACCCTCACACACACAGACAGGGCTGGGGGCACTTTTTAACACGCAGTAATTCACGAGGGTGTAAGTTGTAAAGTCCCAGCGAACAGAACAGAAGTGGCAGAAAGGGTTAAACGTGGCCGTGTGTGGATTATGGTCATAAAGTGACATGTTTGTTTAACTGGACACCAACATTACAGTGACACAAGGGAACACACTGTCATTCAGAGGCAGGAGTAAAGCAAACAAACCCCTGAGAGAGAGAGAGAGAGAGAGAGAGAGAGAGAGAGAGAGAGAGAGAGAGAGAGAGAGAGAGAGAACCTCACTTCCTGCTATACTGTGAGAAATACAAGGATCTAAGAGAAGTCTTCTTTGATAAAATAAACAAAATTGACGCACAGTTTATCCATCTCCCTGATCACCAAAAGCTGCTATACATGTATGGGGAGAAAAGTCAGTGTACAGCATTAGCTGCAAAATATGTAGACGGTTGTCACAAAATACGAGAACAAGCCTGTAAATGTATGTGTGGCCACACTTGAAAAATGACTACCCGATCGAGTGACTATTTTGTAAATTAATATGTTTCTTGTTGATTGTCCTTACTGTTATTACTAATATTATGATATTTTATTGCTTAATATATATGTTATTGTTTGTATGTTGAACTTGCT
>NC_140166.1:149935256-149964979 GCF_963971535.1 Notolepis coatsorum | reverse complement strand
TGACCAAACAGGTGACTTCCTCCTCTACGTCATTATTTATTAGATAAATGTGTCTCCATCGTCTACTTACAGCATGAACAATAACCACCTCAATCGGGCGTAAAAAAAACCTTTTGTTGCAATTTAGGAAGATTTATTGAATTTTGACGTTTTCCATTCATCTTTTCTAATACAATACTTCAAAATGTGCACACAAATGATGAAATAATTAAAACACAGTTATTTTGACCACTGTCATCTCCTCAGCTACACTATAGATACTAGACAGGTGTGGAATTCTGTACTTAATCACATGTAAACAACAGACCTCTTGTCAGATGGGGGTCCCTGAGACAAAGGTCTGGGGTCTAACGTAGATCTATTTGGGGTCCTTGGCTAAGAGCCACTGATGTAGACAAACTCATCAACACTCAAATATTCACACATAGAACTCTGTGATGGCTGCACATTTGATCTTCATTTATTTTATTTTATTTTATCTAACCTACATTTAAAGGTTGAATATGCAAATGCAGTTTCAAGGGAGACCTGACCAAGACAGCAGCATAGGTTATGGACACATACTACTGCAGGTAGGCTGTGGATCACAATCCTAACACAATCAAAAAACACATTAGAACAGACTAGATACTGTAGAGAGACAGGTAGGCTGTGGATCACAATCCTAACACATCAGAACATACTAGTGTAGATACTGTAGAGAGAAAGGTTTGATTGAATTGATTGAAAACGTTTGTTACAACCCCAGTATGTCTAGGGGAAGGGGTGAATAACATAAAAGATGATTGTGTTGTAATTAGTGATAAATGAACCAAAGGATAAATAATTCAATGCCCACAACAAGTTTAGTTTAAAGAAAGTAATATATTGTGCCTTTTTTATATACAAACAAAACAGACTAACAAACAATGACAATGGTGGATTTGATACACACAACCAAAGGGGAAAGGGGGGGGGGGGGGGGGGAGAAGGGAAAAGGAGCTTGAATGATGCCAAAGGAATAAACTAAGTAAAACAAAACACAACTAACTCAGTAAGGAATATCTTGTCTACCTATATACAAACACAAAGGTCAAATAAAACCTACTACTCACTACCTACACTGACTAACCAAACGTTATGTTCAAAACCTACAATGAGTGGCATCACTCCTTACCTAGTGTGTCTAGACAATAATACCACTACGTGTAGCACCAAGTGTATTGGGCCCTTACCTGCTCCAATTCCCAACCCACACACACACACATACACGTGTACCAATTTGGCTAAATATCTCAGAATCAAACATTCGACCAACAGCATATAGACAAAAAGAAGGGGGGAAACAGGAAGTGCCACATGGGTTTTAAAACAAGAGGAGGGCTTCCGATTGGTCAACTGGTGATTTGCTTGATGGCTGGGATGACTGGCTGGTTTCCAATTAGTGTCCTGATGAAGGACAGGAACCTGGATCAGAGTATAGCAGGTGGAGGGAGTGGGAGAGAGAGAGAGAGAAAGAGAGAGAAAAGGGGGGGGGGGGCACAAAAGTACAAACATACAACAGCCACATGCTGGAACGTAACACCCCCGTACACAAAAACAAACCCATCTCCCATTTCCTTTTGTACATACTATTTTTTTATCACACACATCTTACACTCGAGATAAGGCATCCGCTAACACGTTATCGGTACCCTTCTTATGGCGAATGTCCAGATCATAGTTTTGGACCATCAGGGACCAACGCATAAGGCGCTGGTTGTGATTGTACATACGAGCTAGGAATACTAGCGGGTTGTGGTCAGTATAAACAACCACAGGCATGGAACTAGATCCAACATAGACCTCAAAATATTGTAACGCAAACAACAAAGCAAGGGCTTCCTTCTCGATCGTGGAGTAATTCAGCTGGTGTTTGTTGAACTTTCGAGAGAAGTAACACACAGGATGATCAATCCCATGGACCTCCTGTTGCAAGACAGCACCAGCTCCCATACCACTGGCATCTACATCCAACTTAAATGGTAGTGCAAAATCTGGTGCCGCAAGAACAGGAGCACTACACAAAAGAGCCTTCACACTTTCAAAAGCATTCTGGCAGTCTGGGGTCCATTTAAACTCCCTAGAGGGACTAAGCAGGTTGGTGAGAGGGATAACCACAGTGGAGAAGTTTCTACAAAAACTCCTGTAGTAACCCGCCATGCCTAGAAACCGCCGCAGCTCCCGCCTGGTGGTGGGTGCCGGGAAAGCTGTAATAGCAGAGACCTTAGCTTCAACAGGGCGCACTTGGCCCTGTCCCACTTGCTTACCTAGATACGTGACTGTGGCTTTACCAAATTCACACTTTGCCAGATTCACAGTCAAAGACGCTGCGGCTAGCTTCTCAAATACAGTACCAAGGGTTTCAACATGTTCCGACCAGCTAGAAGAATACACAACTAGGTCATCAAGATATGCATTGCAGTTTGGAACATTGGCTAGAACCACGTTCACCAGTCTCTGAAATGTCGCTGGGGCATTTCGCAGTCCAAAAGGCATCACATTATACTGTAAAAAATTATCTGGGGTCACAAAGGCAGAAATATCTGAAGCACGAGCGGTTAATGGGACCTGCCAATAACCTTTCAGCAAATCAAGCTTGCTTACAAACAATGCTGAACCAAGATTGTCAATGCAATCTTCCATACGAGGCAATGGATACGAATCTGGGACAGTGACTGCATTCACCTTGCGAAAGTCTGTACAGAACCTGTGAGTATTATCTGGCTTCGGGGTGAGAAGACATGGAGAACTCCAGGGGCTAGAGCTTGGCTTGGCCAAGCCATGTTCCTGCAGATACTCTACCTCCTGTTTCATAATACCCCGCTTGGTAGCATCTACACGATAAGGGTGCTGTTTTATAGGTACAGCATTCCTAACATCAATATCATGTTTTAAGATGGTTGTCTGAGAAGGTACATCACCAAAAATAGATGGATGGTCTGTGGTCAATTGTACAATGTCAGCTCGCTGCTCCTCTGACAAGTAAGGCAAATGAGATGGTAGCTCAGCCAGCATCTCTGAATTAGACAACCTAGCACATTGCTGTGGAGCATTTCGAAGCACTAAACCATCCTCATCATCATTAACACCAGAAGCAATCACCTGAACCGAAGCAACTGAGGTGGTCGCTCTTCCCTCTACCTCCTCTGGCTGAGGGTTCTCTCTAAGGTGATACAACTTCAACATGTTAATATGGCAAACACGAGTCTTGCGCTTGCGGTCAGGGGTACTTATCACATAATCAGTGTCACTGAGCTTCTCAACAACCTCATATGGACCAGAGAAACGTGCAGACAGTGCAGAACCTGGAATGGGCAACAACACTAAAACCTCATCACTTGTTTTGAACGAACGAGAAACAGCCCTCCTATCATAATGGCCTTTCATAGTGGACTGAGATGAAGACAAGGCCTCTTTAGCAAGAGAGCAGGCCTGATGCAGGCGCTCTCTGAACTGGCTGACATAGTCCAAAACTTTAGTCTTTGGACTGGACTCAGACATAAATGTCTCTTTTAGAACCTTCAATGGGCCTCGTACAGTATGGCCAAAGACAAGTTCTGCAGGGCTAAACCCCAATGACTCTTGCACACATTCCCTAGCGGCAAACAACACAAATGGGACAGCATCATCCCAACTTTTCCCTGTCTCCAAACAATATTTACGAAGCATCGACTTGAGGGTCTGGTGCCAACGTTCAAGCGCACCTTGTGTTTCAGGATGATATGCACTAGAGACCTTGTGTGTGATAGCCAAAGACTGTAACACTTGCTTGAAGACTTTCGAGAGAAAATTGGTGCCTTGATCAGTTTGTATAACCTTTGCGAAACCAAAAGTAGAAAAGAACTTAGTCAAAGCTTTCAGAACAGCTGTGGTGGTAATATTACGAAGAGGAATTGCTTCAGGAAACCTGGTAGCAGTGCACATTATGGTGAGCAGAAACTGGTTACCAGACTTAGTCTTTGGCAGGGGTCCAACACAGTCAACAATTATTTTCTCAAAAGGTTCACTCATGACAGGTATTGGGCAGAGAGGGGCCGGAGGAATGACCTGATTTGGTTTTCCTGTGAGCTGGCAAGTATGGCAAGTCCTACAGTACTGAGCTACAGCTGTTTTCAACCCAGGCCAAAAGAAGTGTTTCAAGATTCGATTGTATGTTTTTGTGATCCCTAAGTGACCTGACCATTGGTTATCGTGGGCCAAACTCAGTACTTGCTGACGATAGGCGGTGGGTATAACGACTTGATACACCGCACCCCAGTCTAGGCCTCTAGCAGCCGGGGAGGACCATTTGCGCATCAAAATACCTTCATCTAGCAAATACGTGACCCTCTTCTCTGCAACATGTTCAGGACTGACCACTAATGCAAAACACTTAGCCAGGGTTGGATCATTTTTCTGTGCCGGAATCAGTTTTTCACGACTCACAGATAAATGAGGACTACAGCCACTCTTGGTCTGGTCGGTATAGTTTGGGTGACCTTTGGTCTTTTCCAGTGGGCACCTAGAGACCTCAGGGCTTTCTGTTAGAATGTCATCACTGATAAACAAGGGTGCTAGCACCGAGTCAGCCAGATCAACCATATCACCCATTTCTTCCCCTTTTCGTAACTGAGCGCGGGTGACCACGCAGGCAGGGAAAGCCTCAGGGAATGACTGACCCAGGTCTAACATAGGACACGGTTCTGGCTGATCCAATACTTCTAGTACTGGCATCACCTTTCCTCCAGCTATGTCATTACCCATTATGAAGGCAACACCTTCGATTGGCAATGCATGACGCACCGCAATGTCAAAGAACCCAGAAGCCAAAGCTGACTGGACGTGGACCTTATGCAACGGCACAGGAATGAAACCCATTTCAATTCCCTGCACTATAACACTAGAGCCACAGGATGTTTGGTCAGAAAAGGGCAGAACGTTAGCAAGCAGGAAGGATTGCTTAGCACCAGTATCCCTTAGGATATGAACAGACTTCTGATCACTCGGATTTCCAGTGAGCGAAATTAACCCATCAAAAATGAATGGCTTAAAACTAGGATCCGGTTCGGTGGGCTGACCTGAGGCAGACAGCCTAATTGTCTTAACACAGCCTACCCCTTTTTTCTGGCCTGAACTCTGACCTTGCTGTTTACGTTTAAGAATGTTGCAGTCAGCAAGGAGATGCCCAGTCTTATGGCAGTAATAACATTCACGGCCGGTTTGTGAGGGGGTAGGTGTCAGTTTCATATAGCTTGATTGTGACACAGGGCCTTTAGGAAGTGACCCTGCAAACCTATCACTACGGGATGGTGTAAAGACAGTTTTGTGAATAAGCGTGAACTCATCCGCAAACACTGCAGCCTGTGACAAAGAAGTTACCTTCTGCTCATTTAAGTAGACCACAATGCGTTCAGACACACAATTCTTAAATTCCTCCAACAGCATCAGTTCTCTAAGAGAGTTGTAGTCCGTAGACTTGTTAGCACTACACCACTTGTCAAATAGAGTTCCCTTCTCTCTGCCGAACTCAACAAATGTCTGACTTGAGGACTTCTTGTGATTCCTGAATCGTTGCCTATAGGCCTCTGGCACCAACTCATATGCACGGAGAACAACAGACTTCACAATGTCATATTGCAATGAATCATCAATGGACAGAGAAGAAATCACCTCCTGAGCTTTTCCACTCAGTTTACACTGTAACAATAGAGGCCATGCCTCCTTCGGCCACTGAAGGGATGTAGCAATACGCTCAAATGCACTGAAGTAGGCATCTACTTCGGTCTCCCGAAAAGGTGGAACCAGAGATATATTTTTACTTATGTCAAATGACCTAGACAGAATTGATTGAGATGAAGATTGTGCCATCGGAGACTGGAAACCATCTCTTGCATTTTCCAACTCCAGCTGTCGTATTTTAACAGCCGTTTCAGCCTCGATTTCCAGCTTGCGTACTGCTAGCCTGAAATCAATTTGTCGTGCCTCAGCCTTCTCTTGAGCTTCCATGTGAAGCCGAGTCAAGCGAATTTTCATTCGTGCATCAACCAGTGAACTGGTTGAGCTAGGAGAGAGCGGGTCAAAGCGCGGTAATGTAGCAGGTGGTTTCACCTCTGCCTTCGCACCCAAGCCAACTGGTGACTTTTGTTGCTCCTCCTGCAACAAAGGAGAACTAACTTCTGTAGTCCCCTCTAACTCCAAGGCACTAGAACCAGGCTGCTCTGGCAACACAAGTATCTCCATCTCCACCAATTTGTCCAACACCATAGACCTAATCTCCTTTTTAAGCAGAGACCTTGATATCTGGAGACCATAGTGCTTGCCTATCAGTAACAAATCATCCTTTCGGCACTTAACAAAAATTTCAACAGAGGGATTCTGAATAAACTGATCTATGGTAAACTGTGCCATGTCAGCAGTGGACAGCAACAGTACACCAATTACAAAATACCAATAACAGTAGGAAAGAATTAATTATGTGGATCATCACCACAAACAATCATCAAAACCAGGAACCCTTTACAGGAGATCCCGGACTGAGCCCCCATTTTATGTTACAACCCCAGTATGTCTAGGGGAAGGGGTGAATAACATAAAAGATGATTGTGTTGTAATTAGTGATAAATGAACCAAAGGATAAATAATTCAATGCCCACAACAAGTTTAGTTTAAAGAAAGTAATATATTGTGCCTTTTTTATATACAAACAAAACAGACTAACAAACAATGACAATGGTGGATTTGATACACACAACCAAAGGGGAAAGGGGGGGGGGGGGGGGGGAGAAGGGAAAAGGAGCTTGAATGATGCCAAAGGAATAAACTAAGTAAAACAAAACACAACTAACTCAGTAAGGAATATCTTGTCTACCTATATACAAACACAAAGGTCAAATAAAACCTACTACTCACTACCTACACTGACTAACCAAACGTTATGTTCAAAACCTACAATGAGTGGCATCACTCCTTACCTAGTGTGTCTAGACAATAATACCACTACGTGTAGCACCAAGTGTATTGGGCCCTTACCTGCTCCAATTCCCAACCCACACACACACACATACACGTGTACCAATTTGGCTAAATATCTCAGAATCAAACATTCGACCAACAGCATATAGACAAAAAGAAGGGGGGAAACAGGAAGTGCCACATGGGTTTTAAAACAAGAGGAGGGCTTCCGATTGGTCAACTGGTGATTTGCTTGATGGCTGGGATGACTGGCTGGTTTCCAATTAGTGTCCTGATGAAGGACAGGAACCTGGATCAGAGTATAGCAGGTGGAGGGAGTGGGAGAGAGAGAGAGAGAAAGAGAGAGAAAAGGGGGGGGGGGGCACAAAAGTACAAACATACAACAGCCACATGCTGGAACGTAACAACGTTATTAAACAGATTGCAGAATGGGTACAATACAGAATGGCTCGATACAACAATTGTTAACCTGTTAAGCTGTAGGAATATTTCGCCTAAAGGTACATGCCTAAGTAAATGGAAGATTGCTCCACTTCTGCAAGGTCAATTAGCATGTTCTTGGTATCTAGGAACCTGGGGTATGTATTTCCAGTGTCAGAAATATTGTGTCTGTTACTAGGCTGAGTAAAATGTAATGAAGAAAAGGAAAATATAAATTATGATTTATTTTTGCATCTTTGATGGTGAATAATACCATGTTAAATCTGCGGGGTACGCGGAAATGCTCACTGAGCTCATTCACCACCGTATTGAGATCATGTGTACAAAAAATCTAAGCAAATGAATAAAGGGAAGATACAGTAATAAATGATAATCGTTTTTAATTATAAATTCATATTTGACTTGAACTTGACCTTGACCTTATTATGGCCAAATCATACATCTATGGATAGGGAAAATGCTCCTCTTTCCAATGGCAGGGTTGAATCTGGATTTAGTCATTTCCTTGCGGTTTTACGATAATTAGCATTTTCCGATAAATGCGTATTTCCGATAAATCGTATAAAACATCGGTAGTCGGTACAAATGAAAATATACGCTTTGACTACTGTTTTTGATAGGGTTATGGTCTTTACTCTTGGCTACAAAAAAATATATTTAAAAACATTAACCTCTTAACATCCAAGGGCCCACATGTGGACGATTCTTTGCCGACCTCTAGTGGCTCGGGTGTGCATTTCTTTTAATACAATATATAGATAGAATTAAAGCCCTATTTGTTGCCTGTCGATTGCCCTTTCAGGTGACAAAATCCGTTCAGCGGTTCTCGAGTTACATGCCGATATGTGAGGCGTGCCCCAATGTACGCAAAAGTACACATTACCACCCCCGACTCCCGTCAATCATTTGGCGATCTCGAAAATCTTTGCACAGGGTTGTAGCCAATGAGTGTGGCTTTCCAATGATACCCCATGATATGATAATTGGGGATCTAATACGGTCTCTATTGATCGATTTATGATAAAGAAAAGCAGGGTCCTTAGGGGGACCTTAAGGCTTAACAGAGGATGCAGACCAGAAACATACTTTTGTCTTGTTTACATCAGGGTCCCCCATTTTCAAGTCATCAAGACATTTATGACATACATGACATACAAATATACAGTACTGTTTAAGAGAAAGAGATCATAAAAAATATATACATTTGAAGGGGAAGAAACTGTACATTGGAAGGGGTTGGGTGGGTGGGGGGGTGGGGATTGGACATTTACCAGGGCCAGTTTCTAATTGCAGCCACCCGTAGGTGCTCTTTGAGAGCGGTTTTGAAGTGAAGTTTTGAGGTAGGCTGTGGATTACAACCCTAACACATCAGAACATACTAGATAATGTAGAGAGACAGGTAGGTTGTGGATCACAACCCTAACACAATAAAAACACATCAGAACAGAGACATTTACCAATAGATATACTTCACCACTGAACTTAAATATGATTTAAATTCAGGACTTACCAACTCTTTACTAATCAGTCATACGTGTTTACATTTATGCTACATTAAGCATTTAGCAGACACTGTTGAATTGGAGTGACTCAGAACATGTGCAGCCGTGGAAAAGATCTAATTCTAGTATGCATCAACATAGCAAGAAGCCAGAAAGAGCAGTAGCAAGACGGCATGAGAATTAAAAATAAAAGTAGTCTATGCTGAATAAGTACAAGAACAAGAAAAGATGCAGCTGTTTTAGTTTTTTTGTTTTTAAAGAAAAACTCATTCACACCACCAGTTATTCTATATTGTCATGGAGAATTCAGTGCTGTATATTTTGTCTTTTTATTTCTTACTTAGGGCACATTCAAACCTGTTTTACCCTGTTTTAAAGTTGATTTACACTTACAGAGTAACTCAACAATATTCTCAAACAGATGCTCCAAGACAGCAGTGGAAGGAATGTGTCCTTATTCCTGACTAATGAACCAGTCCCCACCACCCTCAGTTTCCTGTAAGACAAGGTTTTAACCCGTTAAACAACACACTATAATTACCATACCTGTCCTGTGTGTGTGTGTGCGTGTATGTGTGCCGCTTGTCTCCTTCCTATCCTCGTTGGGTCTCTAGCTAACGACGGCGAGGTCTCACTTAAAGTCGAACGACAGTGGCGATCTTCCCACTGACATGTCAGAGAGACACGGAGAGAGAACAGCTGAGTCGGACGCACAGACACACAGTCATCACCGCACGGGAGATGGTGGCGTCACAGGCGTAGATAGTGGAGTTAACAGTCCATGATGGGTGTCAAACTAAACTGTTAGGCCACGGCAAACAAACACAGATAACCTAAAGGCCCAATCTGTGATCCAAAAGCAAACAAAATGGGCAGCCCGACAAGTACAATTAGTTACTGCTGCACACTACATCACCCCTGAGTGGAACATGGAAAGCCAAACTTTCCCCCCACTGTACCGAAAACCCGTACCGAACCGTGGTTTTTGTGTACCGTTACACCCCTAGTGTTCATCAATACTTAGTCATATCAGACAACATAATAAACTGAAAGTGTGCTCCGTCTGCACGCACACAGCAGTCGCACAGCAGAGTCACAGCACATGTGACATGAGAGAAAGAAAGCTCTAGACGATGTGACAGGTCACACAATGATGGAGGAGGAATTGGTGATATTAGGAATTTAAACCCAATGCTAATAGGGAACCTGCTTGATTGATTGATTGATTGATTGACATTTTTATTTAACAGATTGCAGAATGGGTATAATACAGTACGCGTGTAGCTTTATGCCAAGCAAGCAGTGCAAAAATTTACCGTAGTGGCATGCAGTAATGCGCCTTTCATTTTCCGCCGCCCAGCGCCCAGGTCGCGCGGAAATAGGCTGTCTATTGCCATTCTCTTTGACAAACTCTAACCTTAACCAGCTCCTTAACAACGCCTAAACTTAACCGTTCTAACCTTAACCAGCTCCTTAACAGCGCCTAAACTTAACCGTTCTAACCTTAACCAACTCCGAAACAATGCCTAACCTTAACCTTAACCATGCCTAACCTTAACCGGCGAAAGAATACACGTTAAAAAAAAATCACGTTAAAAAATATTTTCGATGGGATTCGAACTCGCCAGCAAACAAGCCATAGGATCCACAGCCATGTGTCCTTGCCAATTAAGCTATTGCTAGATACTGAATAAGGGGCGGTGACTTATATATATTGAGCTCCGCTCGTGTCGCGCATGCGCGGGCACCTCGCGCGAGCACGCCGGCGCACGCACGCACCTGAGCGAGCACGCCGCCGCCGGTGCACGCACGGTAGCATTTGTCTGAAAAGAAGGGCGCTTTACCGCACTAGCGTGCGGTGACGAATGCGGAAGCATTTTTGCACTGCTTGCTTGGCATTAACGTACAGGCATACAGTACGGCTCAATACACACAATTGTTAAGGGGATGCAGACCAGAGAAAGACTTTCGTCTTGTTTACATCAGGGTCCCCCGTTTTCAATTCATAATGACATTTATGACAGACACAACATACAGATAGATACATTTATGACATATTTGACATACAGATATACAGTACTGTTACATTTATGCCATACAAGATATACAAATATAAAGTACTGTTTAACAGAGATCCTAACAGAAACTATATACATTCGAGGGGGAAGAAACTGTACATTAGTAGGGGGTTGGGTGGGTGGGTGGGGGGGGGGGGGGGGGGGGGGGGGGGGGGTTGGACATTTACGGGGCCAGTTTCGAATTGCAGCCTCCTGTCGGTGCTCTTTGAGGGTGTTAATGAGGCAATCTGTACACTTTGTGTGTGTGTGTGTGTGTGTGTGTGTGTGTGTGTGTGTGTGTGTGTGTGTGTGTGTGTGTGTGTGTGTGTGTGTGTGGAGTCTATAATTTCCCAGTACTTCTAACATTCCTTGTTCAATAGCTTAAATAAATGTGTGATATGTCTGATATATATAGAGAGAAATGCAGGGAAATTAAATGACGTGTATGTGTGCGTGTGAATTTGTTAGTGTGCATTCCAGTGCTATCCTCAAATCAATGTGTGTGTGTGTGTGTGTGTGTGTGTGTGTGTGTGTGTGTGTGTGTGTGTGTGTGTGTGTGTGTGTGTGTGTGTGTGTGTGTGTGTGTGTGTGTGTGTGTGTGTGTGTGTGTGTGTGTGTGTGTGTGTGTGTGTGTGTGTGTGTGTGTGTGTGTGTGTGTGTGTGTGTGTGTGTGTTGGGGACTGAAGCTGATTACAGAGCAGCAGGCCGCAGCAGCTGTTTGACAGCAGACCACCACAGAGAGACCAAGATGGCGGAGCTTCCTGGGAACCCCATTTTGTGGTCGTCTCTTTTGATTCTTTACTTGTCATCAAACCTCTCAGTGTTTCCCAACGCAACCGTCTCTCTATAATTAAGTGTTCTTCTCTGACAATATCCCCCATTGCCTTCAGGGGTTGTCTGAATGAATGTGTATATTATGTACATGTAAACAGAGACATGTATTACCAGGGTCTGGCTGCCATGTTGGATAGCATGGACGCCATGTTGTGGCCACCTTATCATAGTGAGCCACTGACACTCTGAACTCTGAACTTTTTTAAACCTAGCTGTCCAAACGCTGGTAATAAATGGCTCTGCGTGTAATGATATGATAATAAGATAAGATATTCCTTCATTGATCCCCTTGGGGAAATTCAGGTATCATAGCAGCATGGGGAGGGGGAGGGGAGGTACAGGCAGTAGAATACATACAGGTACAGGTCACAGATTTATAGTACAGTGGAGAAGTAAAAAAAAAAAAAATTGAATAAAAAGGCAGTGTAAACAATATACAATATAATTAACTCTGGACATGCGCATATGGGCAGCAAGGTGTGAGATGAGGGTATGTATGCTAGGGCTGTCTTAAATACTTCGAAGCTTCAAAGGTTTGTTCGATGGGCATGGGATTCGAATATGAAAATAAAATTCAAATATATACAACAACTCTGCCTCTCTTTGTTAACTACAACAAGCAATGCTGTTTGTTATTTAAGATGAGGTCGCACTGACAGATTTGTGTTCATTGTGCTGCTTTTATAAAGCCTCAAATATTACAATATTTCATGAAAGCAAAGTGTTTAGTTTGTCTAAGATTTAAAAAGGTTTAAACTTTACAGCACTGACAAAGTTGAACAAAGTGCTGTACAAGTCCCACAACATAAACAAATTATAATAATAATAATATAATAATTATAATAATTATAATCATGTATTATTTAAAACTACTTCTTAGATCTCACATCAACATGAGATAATATGCCTTGTAATGAGCAAGTTGTCTCAGAAATCACTTCTCAAATATAATTTTGAAAAGTCGCTTTAAGTCGCTTTGGATAAAAGTGTCCACCAAATTACTAAAACGTAAATGTAATTTCTTTAAATGCATGAAATAGACCAAAAGGTTTTTAAGGTTTTGTGGAAGTTTTTCCCCAAATCTTCATTGAAGGTGAATTAAAGTCAGGGACTGTTGTTCTTTGTATTGTGATATTGGACGATATAAATACATCTGACTTGAGTTGATCAAAACAATGGGCCTCATTCAACAATACTCTTATTATTTTTCTTATATTCTTGCTTACCTGCTGTCTGGAGAACAATAAGAAAAGCCACCGCCACATTCATCAAGCCGTTCTTAACGTTCTAGGTTCTTACCCAGGTCGGTTGCATGATGAATCCCACTCATTCTTAAATTCAAATGCGCGTTCGCGCTAAAACCATTTGCATACAGACACGCCCGCCATCTCCTTATAAGGCGAATGAGGCGTGTTTCGGCATCTGATCGCTGTCTGATATATTCAACAGGAAGCGATTTGCGACTGATCTCAAAATGACACACACACATCTCACAACTCGCGACTCAGTGCATGTGTGTGTGTGTGCGTTCCTGTGGGTCGCTCATCGCATGTGTGTGTGTGTTAATCTGATGACAAATAAAGACTTATACTTGTACTTATACGTATACCGCATACTGTATAGTGCGAAATAAATCGTTCCAGCAAAGTAGGCTTTGTCAATACTGAACGACTTGATGACGCTTGTCAAGAACCAATTGCGCAGTAGGTTGGGAAATACTGGATCTGTCACCTGCCATCTCTCTCTGAAAGGTCCCTGTGGCAAAAACCCAGAATGGGCTCAGAACTTGTACGAGCAGAGAAGAGAAGAGAGGAGAGGAGATGTTGTAAATATGCGTTCTATGCGTACAGCCTGGGCAGTCAGCATCTATCTGTTCTAACAGCAATATATGATCCATTTCAGAAGAAGAACGCACGCAATAAGTTATAATAATAATTATTATTATTATTGAAAAGTTCTGGGTTTATAAAGTCGTATTTGGGGGTATTTGGGGGCAATTGACCAATGGTTTGCTTTCAACCCATGCATGAACTCCCTCCTCTCTCACCTTTTTATATATATATTTTTTTATTGTATCTACTAAAACTGTATTGTATTGTATTGTTGTTTTGTGTCTTTGAGCATTAGGAAAAGCGCTATATAAATCTGATGTATTATTATTTATTATTATTAGGAATGGTAGTTTTTTTTAATGTTTCTCATCTGGGTAAGAGTTTCTTATCTGGGTAAGAGTGCTCTCGACCACTCTTAGAATTTGGTCTTGCCTGAGAGAAAAGCAACAATAAGAAAACATTGTTGAATCCCAGGTGTGAATGAATGAATGAATGAAAACTTTATTAACAGATTGCAGAATGGGTACAGTGCAGTACAGCTCAATACATACAATTGTTAAGGGGATGCAGACCAGAGAAAGACTTTCGTCTTGTTTACACCAGGGTCCCCCATTTCCAATTAATCGTAACATATATGACATACATGACATACAGATAGACAGTACTGCTACATCTATACATTTATGACATACCAGATTTGCAATTACAGTACTGTATTTGTGATACAAAAAGAGTCCAGAAAGAAAAGAGTATATACATTAGGCGTAGAAACTGTACATTGGATTGGGTAGGTGGGGGTGGGACTGTACATTGGAGGTGGTTGGGGGGGGGGGGGGGGGGGGGGGGTAGGAGTGGGGGGGGGGGGGGGGGGGGGTTGGGTAGGAGTGGGGGGGGGGGGGGTTGGGTAGGAGGGGTGGGTGGGGACTGTACATTGGAGGTGGTTGGGTGGGTGGGGGGGGGGGGGGGGGTGGGTAGGAGGGGTGGGTGGGGGACACTGTACAACTGTACAAACAACACTGTACATTGGATTATTGACAAGACCATACTTGGTAATTTACTGTACATTGGAGGGGGTTGTGTTCGGACATTTACAGGGGCCAGTTTCGAGTTGCAGTCTCCCTTAGGTGTTTTTTGAGAGTGTTTTTGAAAGTGGGTAGTGATTCACATTCCTTTACAGCTTTGGGTAGGGCGTTCCACATTGATGTGGCATAATTGCGAAACGTGTTTAGTCCCTTGTTTGAGCCGAATCTGGGTTTAACATGATTTGTGGAGCTCCCTCTGGTGTTGTGATCGTGGTATTCACTGACCTTTGGGAAGTATTTAGTCATGTACATGGGTACCTTGGTCGTGTAGTGTATCTTGTAGACCAGGCCCATTGCAAGTTGCTGTACTCTGTCGTCTACTCTAAGCCATCCTAGGTTGTCAAAGTGGGCAGGGGTGAGGTGGGTTCTAGGAGTAAGGTCAAGCAGTAGTCTGACCAGTTTGTTTTGAGATGTTTGTAATTTTGTTTTTAGCGCCTTTGAGGTGCTTTGGTACCATGAGGTGCAAGCATAGTCGTAGTACCCTTGAATGAGTGCTCCTGCTAGAGTCTTCAGGGTATTCTTGTTTACCAGTGAGGAGATCCGGTACAAGAAACGAGTTCGTTGGTTGACTTTTTTTATTACATTGGATGCCATTTTGTCACAGGAAAGATTTGCCTCTAGGATGGAACCCAGGTAGGTAATATCTTCTTTCCTTGTGACAATATTGTCACCCACTGTAACTGAGAAGCCGTCGGTCTTGCTGAGTTTGTTATTTGAACCGAAGAGAATGGACTCTGTTTTGCCCATGTGTAATGATAGTTTGTTATCAGCGAGCCATATGCAGATTTAGCTTAGTTCTGAGCTGAGGGTTTTTTCAACCTGTAATTTGTTCTTGTCAGAGACCAGCAGGGCTAGAGGTAAGAACAAAATAAGAGGAAATGCTAGTTAAGAACGAAATCTGTTCTTATATTACTTCATGAATGAGGCCCATGTCCTATATCTCTCTGAAACTCTTTGTATGGCTGGGCAGGATGTTGGGCTGTGTACTCTGGATGCTCCCAGACCAGACCCTGTAGCAGTGGAAATCAATGCTAAACAACTACCAGAGATGGTCTTTGTTCTCTTTACAGAGCAAAGGGTTACAAAGGGTTCTGTTTCATTAGGGGCTCTGCTTGGCATCACTACTACTGCACTCGCTCGCGTACGTGCACGCGCACTGAATAATTTCCACAAATGTACCTTTAATACCAGTATTAGTCTGACCACACCCCTCATCAGCTTACCTTCATAAGCAGGTGTGTGGTCACCTGCTCTCCTCCTTCTCGCTTTCACCACAAGAAAGTGCCTCGGTAGTACCCCACTTGACGTGTTGTTAAGGGAAGAAAGATTTTTTTGTTTACAAGGAAGGAGATACGTTGACATCATATCTTTATTTTCTCTCTCACTATTTTCGAGAAAATACGGCGATATTGTCTTCGTACTGGAGTGTCTAGAAGATGATGATCATTCTAAAAACCCTCCACCGGTTTTTCGTATTGGGAGCACGCCGCTGCATGCTTCTCAACTGCAGTTCCTTGCTGTGTTTGTTGGGGTGAAACCTGTCAGGCCACAGCTGAACTGTCGGACATGCCGCTGTTGTGAGAAGCGGTGCGTTCCAGGTTGGGTGAGTAGTGTTTGCTGGCAGGCTCCACTTGTCTGTTAGTGCTATGGGGGCTACTTGACAATGTTTATGGAAACCGGCCCCAGGCTAGGGTCCTTTGTTCAGCCACCTAGGCGACAGAAGACCTTGGTCTGAAGACCATTATAGTTTAACTAGTGGGCCGCGACCATTAACACTGGTGATCCCTGTGTGTTTTGGACGAGTGGATTCTCTCTGTCACCGTGTTAAGGCCCCATCTTTCATATCCAAATGAGAGTATTCCTTCACGAGGGGATATGTGCATGAATGTGCGATAGCGGCAGATTCATGTTCAAAGTCAGCTACACAGGCCAGTTGGTATTGTGCTGATTCCGTCGGGTGTTGGTAATATCACCGTTGTGAAGCGGTGTTGACATCTTGTTTTCTCTTTTCTCTTAAAAAGTGAGGAGAGGTTCAGAACGGCGGCCTGTCTGGGTGAGTGTTATGTCATTGTTTACATGTTCATAGCTTGCGGTTAGCCAGTCAGCTGTTAACTGCTGCGTTAGCCTGCTGGATCGCTGCATGGCCTGCTTAGGTTGGGCCTACTGTTAGCCAGTCAGCTGTTAGCTGCGGTGCTAGCATGGCGTGTTCGCTAGGTAACGTTAGCTTGCTGCTATAGGCCATGGCCTGGCGCGGGGTAGCTTTAGCTTCTCGCGCGCCGCTGTGAGCTTGCTTCTGGTCGCGGCCGTTAGCTTGATGCTATTCTGTTGAACGTGCTTTGATTTTAACATGTTTTACACTCTTGACTACGACGTCATCCTTGACAGGGGATGTTTTCGTCGACCCTGCCCTGAGCCAGGATGGCAAGGTTGCATCAACAGAGGACTGTAGTGCGGGTTGGAGCGGTGACGCTGCCCAGTTCGACCAACACAGGAGCGGCTGTGTTCCTACGGTGTCTGTGACTGCACTTCGCTGATCTACGCCCCGGGTGGGAACAGGTTTGACCAGACCTTATAACACGTTTTCTGGTTTTACTTTTCTAAATGTATTGTGAATAACGATGTTTTTCCCAAAACGTGTGTTGCTGCAATACATTTGGGATACGGCGCGGGTTATGTGTGAGCTGTTTTTGTCACTGGCAGTTAGCTTCTCCGTGCAAATCGGGATGTAATGATCTGGTTGTTGTGTGAGAAACATCATGGTGTTTATATGTACCGTGTACTCACAACTAAGGTAACTAACCTATGAAGCTATGCTTGGGGACAAGTGAGTAAAAGAATGTTCTTTTCTCAGACTGTGATGACAATGAACAGTGTGTTCACATATTAACAGGTTTTCCTGTTTTAACTGGCCGTATTGAGGGTAAAATAAGAGGATTGTGTTTCCCCCCGGTTCCCTGGGGACTTTTTCATCCTCCTATCAGACATGTTTGTGCACTAATTGTGTCTTTTGTGTGGTAGGGATGCGATGTAAACTCTTAGCTTGATTGCTGAGGTTGTGCTAAAACTGCTGGAGAAACTTTATTTTCCTAAAAGAAAAAATGGTTTGGTCGCTGTCATGTGTGCTTAGCAAGGCCTGTGGCCGATACTAATCGAGAATGATGTATTCTCTCATTGTGAAAAACGGCGTTCCTCTGTTGAGTGTTTTTGCCATTTTTTGTAGGTGATGATGGGTTGTGTGTGTCATGTGACCTACAACTGGGTTGGACTGGCCACAGAAGCACATGTGTATGTTGGACCGGGGCTCTTAGAGCCCTCTCTATTCTGTGTTTTTCCTTAGTAAAAATCAGATAGCAGGTTAGCTCATGCGCTGTGTGGAGCTGTCAAACGCTTCATAGAGCTGACTATGACTGTGTCATATTCTCTTTTTGTCATTACATCGTATCATGGGTGTGGGGTCGTAAAGGGGTGAACTGGTAACCTTTCCTCTCCCCCTTGTTCTGTCGGTCAGGGGTACACCCCCTGTCCTTCAAGGTTCCCGTCACGTGGCGGTTCGGCACGTTACGGGGGGGGGGGGGGGGAGTTTCCTGGTCCCACGGCCTGGTATATTGGGCGTGTGCACCGCAGGAATTCCCCCGCCATAGAGTACGTCACCGTGCGCGTCTCTGTTGGTAGGACTTCCGTGTGCTGTTCAGGTCCATGTGATGGATCTGTTTCGGGGGGGTGTTCAGGGCTCCTCCTCACCAAGCGCCTATTCGGGCCTTCTGTGAGTTCGGACTCCTTCTTCCATGTGAGGGAGCCTCCATCAGAGTACAGAGCCTTCCTCCTCAGATTGTCAAAGTGAGTGGACCCTCTAGAAGGGTCCTATTCTATTGTATATGTATTCGATTCAATTCGATTATTGAGTGTGTATGGGTTCAGTGCCTCTTCCCCGGAGAGCCCTAAAACCAATTTTTTACATGGCTCAAGGTGCAATATATTCTTTTCAATCTATACAGCTCGCGTGGGAAGTCTCTCTGGGGATCCCCGTCTCCTTCCTATGGGAGGGTGGTGGGATGTAAAAATGTGAACATTTTTTACCCCGGCTGTGTAGACTGGGATACATACTGTTGATGCTTCCTTCTTTTCTATTCCAGAGGTGGAGTTAGGGAGTGTCACACCCCTCTTGTCGTTCCCCTGGGCGCCTTGGGGATTCAATGACAGGTCTAAATAGCCTGTTCATTGATGGGGGTGTGTCCCGACGCACGTATAGTGCTAGCTCGCTGTAAACAGGCGATTGACTGGCACGCCTTGGTTGCTTGTGGTTGAAACAGCGTTTTTATAAAGCAACTGAGATGGGGGTTTTTCCTCTTCCGACGACCAAATCCCATGACCTGGGTTGGTTTTTCGACGGATTCTCGTTCATGTCTGGGGGATGATGACGGAATGGATCTGAACATGTGTAGAGGGGTCTCACGCCCTTGGGGTGGGCCACCAGGCGCGGTTCGCCCGAACGTCTGGGTGGCGCCTTCTTTTCGTGTTAAGATCAACACGCATATCTGCCCTTCTCCTGGAGTAGGCATGTCGGCGTGGTTAGGGCACGGGACTGGTTCTGGTCACGCTGGTCCAGATCAGTTGAACCCGTTGTCCGCCGGGGATGCAGATCTGCTGTTCTGGTACCCTGAGGGACTTGGGTTTTTTTCAGGGGGAAAAATGCCAGGTCGGTCTGGGTGTCACAGGGTTAAGCGCTATGGAGACCCTGGTTGGGTACGTTTTTACTCAGCACTGTCGTAATGGCTTACAGCCATGCCATTCTGTACACGCTCGATCTCGTCGGATCTCGGCCGCTACACAGGTTGGTCCTGGTTAGTACTTGGTTGGGAGACCGCCTGGGAATACCAAGTACGGTGTGCTTAGGGGCTGGTTCTCCATTCTTTTTCGCTCCTCTCTCACGCATGGCGATGAGGGGCCTGTGGGGGTGGTTTTTTGACCTCCTCTGGTGACCCTGTGCTTCCCGTACCGCCAGGCCCGGTCCGAAGTGATGTTTGCGACCCGTAGGCCTGGGTTAACCCTTTTTTGAAAACTGAAACACTTGTACTGCGGTATAGCCGGTGTATACCCGCAGGTGTGTTTTTGGAGTTTTTTTCTTGAGGGGTTATAGGAACAACCACCGCATTGGGTAACACCGAGGTGGTTGATTCCCTGGTGTGTTGGAGCAGTGTCAACTCCCGGGTTCACCGGTTGAGGGTGCCCCTGCACGTTCATGACGTCTGCCAATCGTGTCAGCCTTCTCTGCCTCAACCCCTCTGGGTGGGGGTTTTTAAATGGAGGCTTGGTCATGCAACAACGCCAGCATACGCCCCTTCCGCCGGGGCAGCTGTGTTCAGCTGTCCCCTCTAGCGCCTGTCTCGTCCGCAGTCTCCAGGCTAGGGTTAACAGCCTGTTGCCTGGTTTTTCCCCGGTGCGCTGCCCGCTTCCGTTGGTTAACCTTTTTGTGTGCTTACGGCCATGCTGACTGCCTGTTCTGCAGGGTCAGTGTGCCAGGCGGTGTACTATTGGGGGGACGGGGCCCGCTCGGCTTACGGCCATACCGACCTGAACACGCCCGATCTCGTCCGATCTCGGAAGCTAAGCAGGTTCTGGCCTGGTTAGTACTTGGTTGGGATACCGCCTGGGATTACCAGGTGCAGTAACTGGGGGGCCTTTGTCCGAATACGCTGGCGATGTGGGGGGCGGGGCACTACGTGCCCACCTGGTGGGGTCTTGATGCTGGCATCATGGACTTTTCCGGGCCCCCATTCCAGGGAGTCCAGTCCTTTTGGTGGGTCTGGGTCTTCCTTCGCGCTCCGCTGCTACGGCCTTGCCACGGGGTTGGGTTTGCCCTTGACCCCGTGATTCTGGGGGCAGTAACGAGGTTGTTCCTCCGTTCGTTCCCGGGTGGCATGCGGGTTGTGCGTGTGTGTAGTCGTGGGGTCAAGCCACGGTCTGCTCACCCTGTGCGTTGAGTTGCTTGAGTGCCTCTTCGCACGGTCGGGTCCGTCGCCTTCCCGTGAAGCCCCTAATAGGGGGGATACCCTCCATTAGGGGGGGTCGGGGGGGCTCGGCCCTCCCTGTTCTGATGGTTTTGGGGGGCTGTCAGCGGGGTGTATTTGTCAGCCAGCGGCTCCGCTTGGCCTCCCTTTGTGCAGTAGTGATGCCAAGCAGAGCCCCTAATGAAACAGAGCGTTAGGTTATGACTATAACCAAGTTCTGTTAATTAGGGGTGACGCTTGGCATCAGACGGCCGCTGCAGCCCTTGACCTCACCTTGTGGTGAAAGCTTGGGAAGGAGGAGAGCAGGTGACCACACACCTGCTTATGAAGGTAAGCTGATGAGGGGTGTGGTCAGACTAATACTGGTATTAAAGGTACATTTGTGGAAATTATTCAGTGCGCGTGCACGTACGCGAGCGAGTGCAGTAGTAGTGATGCCAAGCGTCACCCCTAATTAACAGAACTTGGTTATAGTCATAACCTAACGTTAATGCTTTCACTACCACACTACAGAAGGTTAACCCTTTCACTACCACACTACAGAAGGTTAACCTGTCACTACCACACTACAGAAGGTTAACCTTTCACTACCACACTACAGAAGGTTAACCTTTCACTACCACACTACAGAAGGTTAACCTGTCACTACCACACTACAGAAGGTTAACCTTTCACTACCACACTACAGAAGGTTAACCTGTCACTACCACACTACAGAAGGTTAACCTTTCACTACCACACTACAGAAGGTTAACCTTTCACTACCACACTACAGAAGGTTAACCTTTCACTACCACACTACAGAAGGTTAACCTTTGTATGGTAGTGAAAGGTTAACCCCTTAAAGGACGACTCCACTTTTTTTGGAAATTAGCTTATTTAACATCTTCCCTGGAGTTAGACAAGAAGATGCATACCTTTTTTGTCTCTGTGCGTGCATTTTAGCTTTGGGAATAGACGCTCCGTTAGCATAGCTTAGCTTCATCACTGGAAGTGGGGGAGGACAGTAGCCTTACAGTGCCTTACAGTGTATTGCAAGGTCTGACATTGACCAAACTTGATATGCATGACCTTGGTGGGCTCTAGGTCAACTCCTGAAAAGGGGGTCAATGTCAGACCTTGCAATCAAAAGTTAGGGGGCGCACTGAAATTATGGCAAGGGTTATTAGCCCCCTAACTTTGATTGCAAAGTCTGACATTGACCCCCTTTTCAGGAGTTGACCTAGAGCCCACCAAGGGCATGCATATCAAGTTTGGTCAATGTCAGACCTTGCAATACACTGTAAGGCACTGTAAGGCTACTGTCCTCCCCCACTTCCAGTGATGAAGCTAAGCTATGCTAACGGAGCGTCTATTCCCAAAGCTAAAATGCACGCACAGAGACAAAAAAGGTATGCATCTTCTTGTCTAACTCCAGGGAAGATGTTAAATAAGCTAATTTCCAAGTCCAGAGTCGTCCTTTAAGCCAGACTGGTACTGGGCAGAGATTAATTTCATGTCATAAATAGATCAATACAGTCCGTATTAGAGCGGCACGGATAGTGTAGAGGTTAACACTGTCGCCTCACAGCAAGAAGGTCCAGGGTTCGATTACCGCTTGGGTACCAGGTTTCCGCGATTCCAGTTACCCAGGTGGGGTATCTCCCGGGCCTTTCTGTGTGGAGTTTGCATGTTCTCCCCGTGCTCGCAAGGGTTTCCCCCCCGATAAGATAAACCCAATGGAAAAACATGCACAACAACAGATCGCTAACGCTGTCGCATCCGTGACGAAGATGGACAGGAGCACTTGGATGGTCCCCGGGCGTGGCCCACGCCACAGCCCTCGTCTGCTCCCGGCTGCCCTTGGGGGTGAAGGACGACGGGATGGGTTAAGCGCAGAGGAGAATCGCATCGGCGATCCTACAAAAAACAATGCATGCGTGTGTGTTCCGGTGTGTGTGTGTGCCACTGCTAACCGTGTGTGCTAACCGCTAACATCGAGGATAATTGCATGCCAATTAAAGACCTCTGAACAGGTCCTGCATTATTATTATTATTATTATTATTATTATTATTATTATTATTATATTATTATTAATTAATGTTGCGTTTCTTTTTCAAATGTAGCCAATAGTAAAGACCCTAACCCTGTCAAAACACCAGTCAAAGTGTATATTCTTAGCACTACGTTTGTTTACCAATGATTTTAAGTGTTATTAGCGAAATATGAGTTTATAGAAATCTCAGCGCTATGCCTCGGAAACCGGATGAATTAGACGTGAGGAAATGACGCCGTCATGCAATTGTTGTATTCCTAAGAAAGAGGAGACCCAGGGCTTTCAACGTCGCAATTTCATAAAACTACACTACCCAGCTCACACCAGCCTCTGTCTAAGCTGGAGCTGGCTGACGTGAAAATAATTTTTGAACGTTATTTTCGTGATTATATCTCACTGGTCGAACAAACCTGAACGTTATTGCCATAAGATTCATAGTCTTTGCTGCCCTGTAATGGGCGCCTGGTGGTACTAAATCCAGATTTAACAATGCCATTGGAAAGAGGAGATTTGGCCCGACCCATAGATGTATGACATGGCCATAATAAGGTAATTTATAGGCCTGATATTCTATATTCATATTTCAAATTGAATGGCAAAAGAAAATCCAGATGGCATAATTCAATACTGTATCTACAAAAAAACCTGTAAATCATCTGCCCTTTATTCATTTGCTTATATTCTTTGTAGGCAGTCTTTCATGTCTGGTCAATGTTAGCATAGTGTTATTCACCGTCAAAGATGGAAACAAAAATAATCATAATAATTTATAAAAAAAATTGGTTCATTACAATTTACTCAAGCATAGTAACAGACACAATATTTCTGACACTGGGAATACATTCCCTGAGGTCCATAGATGTCCCTAGATACCAAGAACATGCAAATGGACCTTGTAGAAGTGGAGCAATCTTCCATTTACTTAGGTATGTATTTTTAGGCGGATTTTCAGAAAATAGGGCTAGGGCTTAAGAGGTTAACCTTCTGTCGTGTGGTAGTGAAAGGGTTAAAGGTAGAATCTGTGAAGTCCTCAAACAGCAACCTCTAGGCAAAAGAGCCCTGCTTGTTATTGGTATTAAATTGTTTGGTTTGGTCTGATGTTTGCGTCAGAGTTTTGTAATTTATTCTACTGTAAATTTCTCCAGACCTCTCTTGGCAGAGCCTGAGGTGGGGCCAGCAATAGCAACGCCTCTCCGCATTCAACTCCAACCCCACACATCAGACCAACAAAATTACATGTAAACAACATTACAGAGTCTACCTTTAAATCAAGAAAATAGCCTTTACTTCTTGTTCTGTGTTTGTTTGTACTCGTCATCAAACCTCACCCTGCCCATAATGAGTCAGCTACCTGATAATAACCAATGCTCCAGGCACTGATGCAACTAATCATTTAATCATTAGTCACACATCAGTGCCTGGAACATTGGTTATTATCAGGCTAATTAATGACACGGTTTGTGCCAGTAGCCATCAGGCTCCACAACCGTGGGCACGGACTGCTGCCAATTGCTGGAGAGTAGGGATGTCCGATATTATCGGCCGATATTGGCATTAAAATGTAATATCGAAAATTATCGGTATCGGTTTAAAAAATTAAATAAAAAAGGTGATTTTTTTCTTTTTTTACATTTATTTAACCTTTATTGACCCAGGCAAGCAAGTAATAACAAATTCTTATTTAATTTATTGTGAAAAGTATGTATAATGTTGTGTTAATTCCACGACAACAGATATTTAATTACCTGAAATTAATCCATTTGGGGGGGGGGGGACCCACATATATCAGTATCGGTTGATATCGGTATCGGAAATTAAGAGTTGGACAATATCGGTATATCGGATATCGGTAAAAAAGCCAATATCGAACATCCCTACTGGAGAGCTAAGGGCCGGTGAACTTGAGAACTGGACTATCTGACTTTTAATAATAAACACTGTACAGACTCTGGTGCAGTGTGTTACAGTTTGGACCATGTATACTATCATCACTATTAGTACTGACTGATTGAATCCTGCCATTCACTACTGTTATCACTATTATCACTATCACCAGTATTACTATGTTCTTTGTTCTATTATTATGGTGGCCCATCAAAACCACAAATGAAGAGCTGTGGAGGATAACCAACCAGGACTGCATAGCTACCACCATCAAAATGAGAAAGTGGAACTGGATAGGGCATACCCTTAGGAAGGACTCAAACAACATCACTAGACAGGCCTTGGACTACAACCTGCAGGGGAAGAGGAAAGCCGGTAGGCCGAGAAACACCTGGAGACGTTCCACACTCCAAGACCTAAAAAACATCGGAGTGAGCGGGCAAGAAGCAAAGGCCCTGGCCCAGAAGAGAGTGAGAGCCCTATGCCCCCCAACGGGGTAAAGAGGATTAAGTCAAGTCAGTCCTTTATATAGTAGTTTACCGGTGCACGTTACATTACATTTCTCTACTTCACATACGCTCTCTTCAGTCTGCAACTTCAATCACTATAGGACACAGCTGGTTACTAGGTTACTAGGCGCAAGACATTCTGGGACTTTCTACCAACTAATGTGGCCCCTGGTGTTTTTTTTGTCAAATCAGTTGTGCAATAGTCACTTTTGGTGAGTTGTTTCTATATAATTCAGTTATATGACATTTAGGTATGACACAGGACTACACAAGCATTTTTAGTATAGAAATGTGTCAACAGACAGGGAACCACAATAGTTTGCATACGAATTATGCAGAATGTAATATCATAACTGTCTATTATTTTTCTTGCAATTGAGCCAATTTTCCTTAGGTACGGTTTTGAGGTGTGTGTTAAACAGAATGTAGTATCAAAAATACATTCACAAAAAGTTTTTTTTTTTTTTTATTTAACCTTTATTTAACCAGGAAGTCCCATTGAGATACAAGATCTCTTTTGCAAGGGAGACCTGGCCAAGATGACAGCAATAACACCCGAAAACATCAGACAGCAATAAAATGTGCGGTACATCACACAAGAACATAATAAAAGTGCATGTACACAATACACAATACATCACACGTAAACATAAAAACACAAAACAGAACAGTCTACATAACAGTAAAAGTGTACGACAGTAAAATACAGGGCAATACAGTAACTCTGCAGTTTTGCAGCTGGGACCCGACTAGAGAAAGCAGCGACACTCTTCCTGTAGGAAGTTATGTAATACAGACCTAAACTCGCAGAGGGAGACCAGGGTATCTAAGTGGATATGGTCCTGTAGCCCATTCCATGCCGAAGGTGCGAAGCTTGAAAAAGCCGTTCTTCCTAATTCAGTGTTTATTCTCGGTTTTTTTAAAAGTAGCCATCTTGTGGACCTGGTATGGTAGCTGCTAGAGGCAAAGCTAATTAGGTTGGAAAGATATAGGGGAAGCTTCCCTATGATGGCCTTATATATAAAAACAAACATGTGGGATTTCCTCCGTACGTACAGAGAGGTCCATCCTACCATTTGGTAAAGCACACAATGGTGAGTAAGCCCTTTGGCACTAGTGAAGTTACTGAATGCTGAACTGCACTGTTATAATCACTAAGCCATTGTAAGACCTTACCTGTGTCCCTGTATCACTTGTCTCTGCTGCCCTTTGATTAAAAAACGTCCCTATGTCCATTTACCTTTTTTTTTTTTGCATATTTCAGTTAGTCACAGTAAAAGTCACCTAGTAAAAGTGAGATAATTGACAATATCAAAACATGCTAGGGCTGTACCGAATAGTTCGAAGCCTCGTTCATAATGTTGACATTCGAATTCTAAATCAACATAAAAAATTGCAATTATAAAAAAAAAAAATCTTAATTTTTTTTTATTTTGCCAAGGTATGGCAAGTGCCATACCTTGCCATACCAGAACGACGCCCCTGAACCTGACCTATTAAGTTACAACACTCTCTACAGTAGCACTGTTGCCTCGTAGAGAGAAGGTCCTGGGTTCCAACCCAGCGTCTGCATGTTCTCCCCGCGCTCATATATGGGTTTCTGGTTTCCTCCCACGGCATAAAAGACATACATGCTGCTATACAGTAGGTAGGTACATAATAACATTCTACTCCTGCCACTGCCCCTGACCAAGGGACTGTCTTTACTACTGGTCAGGGGTGTAACGGTACACAAAAACCACGGTTCGGTACGTACCTCGGTTTTGAAGTCACGGTTCGGTACGGGTTTTCGGTACAGCGGGGGAGAGTTTGTCAAGTTAAGTCATGTTCTATTATTATGTTCTATTATTATTGCCTATTATGTCTGTACACCCCCCCCCCCTTAAGGGGATTAATACAGGAACACTTGACTTGACTTTAATTAACAGCATGATCCAGGCTAGTTGTAGCGTGGGATAGGCTTCCTAAAGTCATTATGGCTCTAATATCATTATCCCACTAAAGCTGGCGGAACAGGGTTCCCATGTGATGAGATAAGTAGAAGGCCGATAGAGAGGCTGAAACATGTTTTATTTTTTTTTATTATTGTTCTATTACATTTACATTTAGTCATTTAGCTGAACGCTTTTATCCAAAGCGACTTACAAGTTCTGTACGACAAGTCATCAGGAAGGGCACAACTCTATCAGCTGAGTAACAATGTTCATCAAAGTGTTGAGTGTTACAGTGTAGGTTAGTTTATTAGGACAAGTGCATGACAGTAAGGTTAGTTAGGGTTCGAATTTCTTATTTAATACAATTTTTTTATAATATGAACCAAGCGATTCATTAAAGCTTTTTTATATATGAAGAGTGCCTGGAACTTCGTTGTTTTTCCAACTGTGAAAGATGTGTTTAATGTTTGATGTGATTAAGACAACGATTACAAATGGATTGTAATCTGGATCTGGACTGTAGCCGAGGAAAGTGAAACCTATGATCAGAATAGTCACTTTCATAGATCCTCTCACAGGAAATAGTGAAATTAAACGATAGTCACGATTATTCTGGAACCCCCCCAAGGATTCCCCGTGGGCCCCTGTACCTCAGGTTGAGATCCCCTGCACCTCAGGTTGAGATCCCCTGTACCTCAGGTTGAGATCCCCTGTAACTCAGGTTGAGATCCCCTGCACCTCAGGTTGAGATCCCCTGTACCTCAGGTTGAGATCCCCTGTACATCAGGTTGAGATCCCCTGTACCTCAGGTTGAGATCCCCTGTACCTCAGGTTGAGATCCCCTGTACCTCACATTGAGATCCCCTGTACCTCAGGTTGAGATCCCTTGTACCTCAGGTTGAGATCCCCTGTACCTCAGGTTGAGATCCACTGTACCTCAGGTTGAGATCCCCTGTACCTCACATTGAGATCCCCTGTACCTCAACCAATCAATCAATCAACCTCACGTTGTATGGATCTCCCAGCAGCGGGATTACATAAGATAACGTCGCCCTGCTGCAAAGATAAACAACATTCCTGCATTCCTGGCATTTCACTCAGAACACCATGAAGACATCATCTAAGTTAATTCAGAGATGTTTATCATGATTTGTTGATGGTGAGATGACACGCACGCACACGCACGCACGCACACACACGCACACACACACACACACACACACACGCACGCACGCACGCACGCACGCACGCACGCACGCACGCACGCACACACCACACACACACACACACACACACACACACACACACACACACACACACACACACACACACACACACACACACACACACACACACTCAAACTCACACCAGTGTTTCCCCAAGGATTGTTTTCAGGGGGTGTTGTCGCGGGGCGCGCGTGTCACGGATACATGGTGTCAACAGTGTCGTAAGGCGGTTGTTAGTATCGGTGCATTTCTCTACACTGAGCTGAAATTAAACGATTGCACATAAGTTAGGCAAATAAATATTAACAATATTTATTTACAACACGTAAATTAACTTATTTACAATTATACATACAGTAGTGACAACACACATATTAACAATTTACAATACAGGGAGGCACATGCAACACTCATAACTATTTAATATTGTTTTATATATATTTTTTTATTATACACATACATTTTTTTTCTTTTTTTTTTAGTTTTCAGAGGGGCGGGCGGGCCGCCCCTTCATGGCAATGGTAGGGGAAACACTGCACGCACACACACACACACACACACACACACACACACACACACACACACACACACACACACACACACACACACACACACACACACACACACACACACACACCACACACACACACACACACACACACACACAAAAACGCATTGTCAAATAAATGTGTTGGCCACTATGTTCATCAACATGAATCCTTCCAACTCTCATCACAAAGCCCAGCATTAACCTTTCACTGCCGCACTACCAAGCGGTTAACCCTTTCACTGCAACAATACACAGAAGGGTTAACCGTCTGTAGTGTGATAGTAAAGGGTTAACCTTCTGCAGTGTGGCAGTGAAAAGGTTAATCTCAACATGCGGAGCACCTTACCTTCCTCTATACAGATAGCCACTCATCTTCGGGGCACCTTAACTGCCCCCGTCGCCGGGCAGAATACAAGTCACAAATGTCCACGAGCGGCACGCTCGTTTCTGATATTCCAATGATTCAAAACGACGGTCGCTTCCCCCATCACAACCGGTATTCCAACCTCAATATCCAGTCAGAGAGAGAGAGTTGAGAGTCAAACCGGTTCAGGAACTCCCTCTGGGGGATAATAACTCCTCAGGTGAGCAGCCGCTGCAGGAGTCAACAGGACGGTGAGAAGCACATTTTGAAAACTTAAAAAAGATGGACGAACCGTCTTGTTTCCTATCTTATCTCGCGAGAAAAACACGTATTGGTCTTTTGTGTGCTTTGCAAGATGACTCAATTTTGCATTCCTGCTTCCAATAGCACTAGAGCATACCAGCTTTCTTTTTATTTAAACAAGCAAACACAGACGCTGCTGCCGTGGAATGTCCTCGTCAATAGCCGTCCAGTTCTTCAGTCCAGAGCAAA
>NC_140166.1:149912756-149932756 GCF_963971535.1 Notolepis coatsorum | reverse complement strand
CCCACTACCAGGGAGGAGGGGAGTCCCGTCACCCGCCCGTCCTAACGAAGGGAGGGAGGCAGTCAACTCCACCAAAGTGCGGAAAAGGGGGAACCAAAGACCCCTGAAAACGCACAGTACAGGCAGACCACGTGTGACACAGCACCCCGTGGCACACACCCACACACCCTGCTAGCCCACCAACTGGCGGGATGCAGGGGAGGTCCCAGACCTCAGAACCGCCTGGGAGACAGAACCCCCAGTCATGTCCATGAGGTAACATAACGAAGGGACAGTGCCTTTCCTGCGCGAGGGCCACCGTAACAAACAAACAGTTGATCGGCAGCCCTGAGATCCTGCGTCCGACTGAGGTAAACCCCCAATGCACGCACAGGACACGACAGATGAAGGCTCGCCTCTAACCCACTAGGGTGAGGAGGCGGATGAAACGCCTGAATCACAATATCCCTGGAGCGAAAAGAGCTCCGGATATTCTTTGGCACGAAGACTGGATTAGGCCTCAGAGTCGCACTGCTATCGGCCGAATAGACAGGCACTTAGGCTGCACCGAGAGAGCACACAGCTCACCCACGCGTTTAGCGGAGGTGATGGCCAAAAGAACGCGGTCTTCAAGACAGCAGATCCAATGGCGCCTGCTCAAGAGGCTCAAACGGGGCCTCCGACAACCGGCCCAGGACCAGTTGGAGGTCCCACTCGGAGACAGAGAACGTTCCACAGGCTTGAGACGCCGAGCGTCTGAACAATGTTCCGCCCCCACACTCGACCATACGCCACTCCCCAGCGTATGCCGCGGTAGAGGACGGGGTGCGCGCGTACTGGATAGCGTTAACCACAGAATAGTCAAGACGCATCCCCACCAGATTCAGCCTCTAGGCAGCCAAGCCTAGAGGCTGCCCCAGAACAGGAGGCAGAACAGAGGTTCCGTGTGCCTGAGAGAGGGCCCGCGGTGACCACGGAACAGGCCACGGCGGGGCCATCAAGAGCTGAATCAGGGCCGGGGACCATACACCTGAGCCCCGGTCCGGCGCGACCAGGACCAAGTCCCGCACTCCCGACGTACCCGCCCCAACAGCTGAGCTATCAGGTGTAAGGGGGAATGCGTACAGAATCCCGGACGGCCATGGAATCGGTCCCAGACCTGCCAGACTATGTCTGGACGTAGTCCCCACTCGTCAGGGTGAGGACCGCCCCGCGACATCACACCTGCACCCACATCTCCCTGCCGGGGATGTGGAGAGCCCTCAGGCAGAGCAGATGGAGAACACCCATAGCCAGATCCCGACCGCTGCCCGGTGCAGACAGGGGGAGCGCACTCCTCCCTGTCTGACAATATACAACGCTGACATCGTGTTGTCCGTCCTGACCAAAACATGCTTGCCCACCACAAGGTGGTCGAGTCGTTTGAGGACCAGAAGGACAGCCTTCAATTCCAACACATTGAATGTAGTGCAGACCGGGCAGCATGGCAGCTGCCCCCTACTGCGTTGGCCCGACACGTCCCCCACCTGCTGCCCACGGGGACCCCGCAGGTGAGGGCACCAGACCCTCCCCAGAAGACGAGGTCCCCCAGTACTGACATGGGAACCTTCAGCCGCTTCCACATGTCTCACACCAGGTCTATTTCCATACTGGAAAAAACCACCTCTGTATCCTCCTCATGAAAAGGAGGCCAAGAGGGACCCCAGCAGCAGGCGCATCACGGACAGCGCCGTAACCGTCCTAGGACGGAACCTCCCGAGCGCGCTAAGAACCAACCACTCGCCGCAGCTCCGAGAGGGATGCCCATATAGACCTTGAGCTTAGAAAAAGCCGTTGACTGAGAAGAGGAGAACTCTACTTCCAGTCTACAGCAAAACCCAGGCTGGTGAGACACCACCTGCCTGGTATGAGACCTGGCGATCTACCCTGACCGGCCAAGGACCAGAACGTCGTCCAGGGCAGAATACAATTCGTAACCCCCGATGACGCAGAGGCCCCAGCGCGGTCTCCACGCACTTGGTGAAGATGCGGGGAGCCAGGGAGCAGCCTCTGGTACCCGTACGCTAAGCCCTGCAAAGGAAGCGTAGGTAAGCCCTAGGATGGAAGATCGGGATGCGAATACGCATCCTACAGGTCTATGGAGGGGAACCAGTCCCCCACCTGACAGCGTCTAACAGGTGGGAGACGGTCAACATTCTGACCTTCCATGGGACAGGTCCAGTATGGGACACCGTTCCACCATGTCAGAGGCAAATGACTGATGCCATCTGCTTCACAAGCACGGAGCACCAGTGGTGGCTGCAGACAAAAGACTACTACTAGTGAAGCACTGCCTCACTAGTAGGTATGCAGCAACCTCCATGAAGGGGTAAATGAATAAATTAACGAAAACTCCACTAACACACTGCAGAATGGGCTAGTCCATACACACAACTGTTAAGGGGATGCAGACCAGAGAAAAACACCAGTCCCGCACACAATTCATAGATTCACAAAAAGCACACCAGCCCTGAGCCTCAGCCGATCCACCCATGAAATGGTAAACAAGCCCCTGTCAAAACCCCCAACATTAGACACCGATTGACCGTCAGCATGAATGGTTAAGAGGAGGGAAGACCTTTTAGTAAAGACAGCCCTCGGCGGGGAACAAAGAACGGAGACCCAGCATTGTAGCATTAGCATTAGCCGCGTGCACTAGGATAGTTGGGAAAACACCCAAAACAGAGTCATGACGACCATGTTTTCCCAAATATCCTGCCCCTCGCGCCAATACATCACACGGCTGTCTCACGGGACAACGAGCAGTATCACAAATGCTAGCATTAATGCCTGACAACGCAGGCCAGCGGTTCGACGTCCCTCGAATCGCTGTCACGAGATGCGGAAACCCCAGGACAGGCCCGATGCGCTGTTTAGGATGTGCCGAGAAGATTCCAGGGGCTGGTGAACCTCCGGCGAAAACCCAACATTGTGTAATTTCTCCCTGCATTTCATAACAACTAGTTCACGCAGTGCACTGCAACGTCCATGTTGGAAACAAAAAAAGAGGAAGATATAGTGTGACCATGTCCGGCGTCTTATAGCAGGATGCGGGGGCGTGGCCTGGTCAAGTGCATGAGTGCAAATTGTTTGTTCATGAGCACAGTAGGTGCTAGGAGATAAGAGTTATCTCATAATGGCAAAGAGCGAGACGCGATGACCAGTATGATAATATAACATATAGTTCTTCAGAAAATTTGATAAGAAACAGACAGATTCTCTAAATTCATAATGTTGATGTACTGCCATCTGTTGTACTTCATACATGTAGACAAATGTTTTGGTATAGACTAAAAGAAAACCTAAAGTCTAATAAATGCACTCACACAGACAAACAGATCTGAGGATATCCGACTGCAACGTAACCAAATGAACTGACTAAACGACGTATGACCTATTCTGTGATGTTCTTGCAGAAACATCAGTGGGAAAAGTCACAGGGAGTGGTTTTATTGAATAGACTGTTACAGACAGACTAACAGTGTGTGTTTCTCACAGGTTGTTAGGCTCTCTGTGGTGGGAGCAGGACGGACAGTGAGCACAGTGATGTGGTGGAGGGACACACACTAGGGCTGAGCCCAAACGTTCAAACCTTCGTTCTTTACGTTGGCATTCAAATTCTAAATCAACATTCTAATTTTTTATAATTATTATTTTTTTCCTATTCATTCTGTTTAAACCAATGGGGGATTTTCTTCACAGTTGCAGATAAAGATTAGGCTACACTAATATTATAGTATTAAAACTGATGAGTTATATTCATTAAAGAAAGTTGATTTAGTTGGGCTGGGTCTGGGTCTGAAGGTTCGAACGTTCGTTCGAAAAACCCTGACGAAGTTCGAATTCCTAAAAACAGGCTTCGGGACAGCCTTAACACACACACACACACACACACACACACACACACACACACACACACACACACACACACACACACACACACACACACACACACACACACACACACACACACACACACACACACACACACACACACACACACACACACACACACACACACACACACACACACACACACACACACACACACACACACACACACAGGCACAGGATGCAGTCGTTTGCACTGTTGCTTCACAGCAAGAAGGCCCTTCCTGTGTGGAGTTGACTGTTCTCCCCGGGTGCTCTAGTTCAGGGGTTCCCAAAGCCGGATGGTTTAAAAAAATTATAAAAAAAATCCAATATATATATATTTTTTTTATGCAGTCAGGCCACTGAACTTAGAAGCAGGCCAGGCCAGTGGTTTCTAGTTGCACCAGCGCAATTGTTAGATACCTAGGTGGGGAACAACCAGGAGATCACTGCAACTCACACAAGTTGGAGAACTATCTCTCTCTCTCTCTCTTGCTCTCACACACACACAAGGGAGCCGCATGTGATTGGTGGAGGCGGGACCCTTACAAAAAACTGCTAATCATTGACACATGCTAGCCTGTAATAATCCCCCCCAGAAAAATCTACTTTGCATTTGATATATTGCAAATATATGCCATCACACACACTGGCATTTAAAGGGTTAGAATTATAAAATGAATATGTGGTGTTATGATCAGGGCTGAAGTTGAATAAGATTGTATTTTTTATCAATTACAAAAAAAACTGAAAATCCATAAAAATCTGTGTTGTTGCTAATCATACATATGCTAGCCTGTTTTTTTAACAATAATTTGTGATGCCATCACAAACACAGGCATTTAAAGGGTACAAATAAAAGAATTCCTGCACCAGAATGCAGGAATGAAGTCTTTGTAACAAAAGATTTCCTGGTGGGGGACCCAGACCCCCTGCTTAAAAGTGGCCTGACTGGGGCTATATTTTGCACTATATTTCCTGGCCTGAATGATTTCCCCAGTCCGGCCCTGGTTAAAAAGCCTCCAATGCTTATTAGTGTGTGTGCGTTTGAACGTTTGCATGTTTCAACCATACATTTCCATTTATAAAATAAATAAATAATTTTATTTTTATTTATTTTTTGTTATTTTTTTTACCTCCTATAATAGTGGGGGTCGCGGCTCTCTGACACCGTTATTTGGGGGTCGCGGCCTGAAAAGTTTGGGAACCCCTGCTCTAGTTCCCCCCACATGCCATAAAACAATCAAGAAATAACGATGAAAAAATACAAATATAATTTGTCATTATTTGCTGTGAAATAAAGAAAAATAAAGTAAGATAAAAAAGAATAAACAAAACAGTCTCTTGTCCCGAAAAGGAATAGGAAGAAGCAAGATGCTTAGCAGGTCCTACCCTTTATTATTGCAATAAACCCTTAACAACATTCCTTTTTTCAGTCTTTCGCCTTTGAGATCAATCGCTTTATCATTAGTCCTATTTAAGCAAATACACCTTCAAACACTGTGTTCAAATGTCTTCCAACAAGTTAATCTGCAAACAAAATCCCCGACTATCAGTCATTCGATCAAGTTAATATACAATCATTACTGTTAATGAATAATAAGTTATTGTAAAATCAATAGGCTACTGTCCATCAAATGGGTTAGATGGGCCAAATGCAGAGGAATAACATTCCCCTTACAACTTACAGTCGAAACAGTGGAAAGGACTGCGAGACATTCGAGACGAGACGTGTTACTAGTATCAGTTCTGGGAAATGTATGGGACGTGGAATGTGGGCCTGTTTGATATTGCGGTGGGCATGTGTTTAATATTGCGGCAGTCCACCATAAATAGATCTATGCATGATGGGTGATCTATAACACCGGTGAACGGAGGGGAAATAACAGGCCTCTCTCTCTCTCTCTCTCTCTCTCTCTCTCTCTCTCTCTCTCCCTCTCTCTCCCTCTCTCACTCTCTCTCTCTCTCTCTCTCTCCCTCTCTCTCTCCCTCTCTCTCTCTCTCTCTCTCTCTCTCTCTCTCTCTCTCTCTCTCTCTCTCTCTCTCTCTCTCTCTCTCTCTCTCTCTCTCTCTCTCTCTCTCTCTCTCTCTCTCTCTCTCTCTCTCTCTCTCTCTTCAGGCCTGGCGGAGAGGACATAGATCACAGAGATGAAGACACAGACGGAACAGCAGGCTCAGAGTCTACGTGCAGGAAAATTCCTCCACAGAGATTCTCAAAACAAGAGGGTGTGGTCTAAAAGGCCTCTGTATGCTACAGAACAGTGGAAGTTTCTCTATGACAACATGTGAAACACAAATTCATAATTCATAATTATTATTAATTGACATATATATATATATATTTCTTTTGAAATTATTATTATTATTATTTTATTAGAAATGTTTTCCTCTGTAAAAAGAAAAAGGCCAGTGAATTTTTTCTTTTCTTCAAAAATGGCCAAAATGTACAGCTCTGAGCAGGCCTGCAAGCGTGAACACTTAAGGTAACCTACTTGCGTTCAGCGTTTTGCTCCGCCTTTCTCTGATTGGCCACGACGCCCACGTGACCACGCCTAGCACACCCCCGCGGCAGAGCGGCAGAGCGCTCTCCTTCGTGAATACGCTCGTTCAGAACGCGCGCCGCCATCTTTAACCCTTTATCTGCCAGGGATTATTCTGATTTTATACCCCTCTCTACAACCACTGTAAGTCTATGGAGATGTTCCCCTTCTTTGTAGGGGCTATAACTTTTTAAATTGTATTGCTAAATTGACATTACTATGGCCCATTCAACGTTAAGTATCTATCGTTTAGGATGTAGCAACGTTCTACTTTTTCATTCACATATTCATACTAAAATACGTTAACGATATAGATAATGTACAAAATAAACGTATTTCCGGTGCTTTTAGACGTCGCTCTTTTATTTTGAAATCCCCGACCGGAAGTATTTGTGATGTATTCTGCTTGTGTAACTTCTGTGTTTGTTGGTGTCTGTAAATCGTTGGTGAACAACTAACTTTAGGTTAGTTTTAACGTTAGCTAGCAGCAGGGATGGACGCCTTTGTGCAAATGCAGGCAGCTACAGGCACTCGAGGTCAAGGAAGAGCTGCTGAATTTAATCGGCAGGAGAGAGAGCTCGTCAAAGCTGGATATATCCCTGTGGCTGTGGTTGTAGGCACGAAAATGCAGCCCGAACTACCTGTTATATTAAATTAATTGATTGCTGTTTAACTGGTCCGTGTCCAGTCCTTTCGATTAGCCCACCATTCATTGTAAACAATGATGCATGTAATTATATTAACGTTACTGTGTGTTGTTGTAGCTATGTTAATACATTCTGAATGGCATTAACGTTAGTTGGGTATGATAGCATTGAATAGCATCAACGCTAGCTGGCTGGCTACAACAAATTATCACAAGCTGGCATCGTAAAATATCAACACCAGCCATGGGAACACTGTTTACTAAATTGTGGAGGCTTTTAATCGTCAAGGTAAGATGATTTGAAGGCGTATGCTATGGAAGTCCCCTGCGGCTCCACTTTGTTGAAATGTACATAACTAGGGCTATAGGATAACCACAGGTTAATTCGCGATTTTTATTGTTTGTCATGACAAACCAATTACATAATCCAACATATGTGTACAAAACTAACATATTCCAGTTAACAGTATATATTTTTAATGATTCGTTACGGCAAAATCAATACTTCCATTTGTATAAATTACATTAACTCGAGGATAGTATTCCTGCCTGCGGGATCAATATTATTCTATGACAGCCCCCGCCCCCCATTCGCTAACCAACCAATCACTGCTACGCAACATCAACGCAAGGTTGTTCAGATTCGATTTTGGGGAGAGGTACGCAACATCCTCACAACACACTCTACAACACCCTCTGCAACATGTTGCGTTGAAGTTGTGCTGATGTTGCGTTGCAGTTGCGTTAGCATAGAGGCCTTAATGGGCAGGATGGGGGTGGGTGGGGGGCAGGACGGGGGGGGGGGGGGTGTTATTAAGAGGCAGAGACAGAGAAAACATTGGAAAAGATATTCCAGAAATGTCTTTGGCACGTCAACAAGTTATGTAAGAGGATTCTGTCCCCTGTCTTCATCACTCTACATACAGAGACACAAACGTGAGGTGGCAGTCCAGTGTGTGTGTGTGTGTGTGTGTGTGTGTGTGTGTGTGTGTGTGTGTGTGTGTGTGTGTGTGTGTGTGTGTGTGTGTGTGTGTGTGTGTGTGTGTGTGTGTGTGTGTGTGTGTGTGTGTGTGTGTGTGTGTGTGTGTGTGTGTGTGTGTGTGTGTGTGTGTGTGTGTGTGTGTGGTGTGTGTGTGTGTGTGTGTGTGTGTGTGTGTGTGTGTGTGCTTGTGTGTGTGTCTTGCTGTTAGGGGTGTGTGAGAGAGAGGCATTCCATATTCCAGAACCTACTTTGGGCGTGGACAGGTTGTGTACGGACATGTTATGATATAATAGATCATAGATCCAGGTTGACTAGTCGAGTGTTTCTCAAAACATGAAGTTGTGGTATGTTGTTTATTAGGGAAGGGAGGATTTTCCAGGCATGATTCAGGAGGTGAGTCACAGGTGAGAACATTCAGTCTCCCAACACGTTCCATATCCTGGAACTAACACAACTAGACTGTGTTTTATCTGAAAAATAGATTATTATTATTATTCTCTCTCTCTCCCTCTCTCCCTCTCTCTCTCTCTCTCTCTCTCTCCTCTCTCTCTCTCTCTCTCTCTCTCTCTCTCTCTCTCTCTCTCTCTCTCTCTCTCTCTCTGTTTCTGTCTCTCTCTGTACTGAGAGGAATCCACAGTCACCAGCTCACATACCTGTCTAACATTCCACACGTCAGACCAGTTTACTGTGGAGCAGTGGTGAGCAGTGCCCCCCCCCCCAGAACCTGCTGGATTATGGATTGGACCTTTAACCTCTTAACCCTTTCACTGTCACGCTACAGAAGGTTAACCCTTTACTATCACACTACCGACGGTTACCGTCGGTAGTGTGATAGTAAAGGGTTAACCTTCTGTAGTGTGGCAGTGAAAGGGTTAACCTGCTGTTGTGTGGCAGTGAAAGGGTTAACCTTCTGTGTATTGTCGCAGTGAAAGGGTTAACCGTTTGGTAGTGCGGCAGTGAAAAGGTTAAACCCTAGCCATATTTTCAGAAAATTCGCCTAAAAATACATACCTAAGTAAATGGAATATTGCTCCACTTCTACAAGGCAATTTGCATGTTCTTGGTATCTAGGGATAATGTATTCCCAGTGTCATGAATCTTGTGTCTGTTACTATGCTTGAGTAAATTGTAATGAACCAAAGAATATAAATTATTATTGTTATTATAATCTTTTTTCCATCTTTGACAGTGCTAACCATGCTAACATGACCAAAAGTGAGAAATTCTGCATCATTCAGCACCTTCTTGAGATCAAGTGTAGCTACTAAAAGTCCAAGCAAATGAACAAAGCGCGGATGATTTACAGGGGTTTTTGTAGATACAGTACTGAATTTTGCAACACTTCAGACAGCCGCTGTCTGTCCCTCTCCTCGTCCGAAGAGAGAAGAGGAAAAGAAGTCAACACAGTCTTCAGAACCGTGATTATCAGACACAGCGGTGCGGCACAATTCCCTCACGGGCTGCAGCCGACTTGAGCGTGGAGATATTCCTATAATGAAACACCAGACCCACCTCCCTCGTGCCGGGTAACTTTCATCTTGAAAGGTGGGGCCTCGCACGGTGACAGAGAGTATCCATTTGTCCAGAGATCCGGGGGATTGAACCTCAGATTCGGATACGGTCCCAGGCAATAGAGCTCCCGATGAGGAGCTCATGTAGCGTGGGCGTCAAACCAGAACCCTCTCCACGCCGCTAAGAGGCAGCAAATAAGGGTACCAGCCTGGAGCCGGCTTTCGTAAGTCGTGTGTAGCCATTCCCCCCATAGCAACACAACTGGCGCGAGCCGCATATCAAAACTATTACCCACCCGGAGAGAGATGGGTAACTGTAAGAAGGAGGGCTGACGGGGGATGGTGTGAGTAAACTGACCAGGGTCATTAGCCGGGGTAATTACAGGGTGTAGTGTGCTATCAGCAGACACATCGCTAACCCCCCTGTGAGTGAAACAGTGCGTGAGTGAGTGGGTGAGTGAGTGAGTGAATGAGTGAATTAATGAGTGAGTGAGTGAGTGAGTGAGTGAGTGAGACAGTGAGTGAGTGAGTGAGTGAGTGAGTGAGTGAGTGAGTGAGTATATGAGACAGTGATTTAATGAATGAGTGAGTGAGTGAGTGAGTGAGTGAATGAGTGAATTAATGAGTGAGTGAGTGAGTGAGACAGTGAGTGAGTGAGTGAGTGAGTGAGCAAATGAGTGAGTGAGTGAGTGAGTGAGCGAGCGAGTGAGTGAGTGAGTTGAATCGTCACATTAGAATCGATGCATTTCGATTAATCGATGCATCGTTACACCCCAACTCTCCAGGCCCTATGGTGGCTTTTCCTCTGCGACTTAGCCTATATCTCTCTCTCTCTCTCTCTCTCTCTCTCTCTCTCTCTCTCTCTCTCTCTCTCTCTCTCTCTCTCTCTCTCTCTCTCTCCCTCTCTCTCTCCCTCTCCCTCTCCCTCTCTCTCTCTCTCTCTCCCTCTCTCTCCCCCCCCCTCTCTCTCTCTCTCTCTCTCTCTCTCTCTCTCTCTCTCTCTCTCTCTCCCTCTCTCTCTCTCTCTCTCTCTCTCTCTCTCTCTCTCTCTCTCTCTCTCTCTCTCTCTCTCTCTCTCTCTCTCTCCCCCCCCCTCTCTCTCTCTCCCTCTCTCCCCCTCCCCCCTCTCCCTCTCTCTCCCCCTCCTCCCCCCCCTCTCTCTCTCTCTCTCTCTCTCTCTCTCTCCCCCTCTCTCTCCCCCCCCCTCTCTCCCCCCCCCCTCTGTCTCTCTCTCTCCCTCCTTCCTGTGAACGCTGAGACACTCTGCTGTGACTTCACTGTCACGTCCACTACCATATTTGCAATATTTGCAACAATGCATAGCACACTTTATATCCTTCTACCACTACACTGTGAACTGAATGTGCAATACTGTCATTTTCGACTTTATTTATCTTTTTAAGATTCTTTATTTTATCATTAAACCTTTTCTTGGGGGCTGATCTCTAACAATGACGAGAAGGCCTACCGGGAGGAGGTTGATGAACTGGCATGCTGGTGATGGGATAACAGCCTACTCCTGGACATTGGTGAAACCAAAGAGCTGATCGTGGATTTTAGGAGAATACAGCAGGTGACACACACGCCGCTGTGGATAAACGGGGCTATCGTGGACAGGGTGAGCAGTTTCAAGTACCTGGGGGTCCACATCTCAGAGGACCTGACATGGTTTACACACATAGATTCTAGGGATGTCCCGATCACATTTTTTTGCTCCCGATCCGATCCCGATCATGTGATTTTGAGTATCTACCGATACCGATCTTCCCGATCCGATACATTTTTTTTTTTTATTAATTTTTTTTATCCCAATTTCTCACATTACATTCACCCTGAATGTTGACGTTATCCAGGTGAAAAGTTAACTTCATTCAAGCAAGGTATTGCAACCGGAGTAATCTAAAAACTCCACCTCCAACCTGCTGCTTCATGAGAGCAATGGCTTCATCGTCTGTAAAAATCAGGTGACTGCAAGTTCTGCAACTAGTGGATGTCCCTCATCCTTGACATAATCATTTGATGTATAATTAAATCAAAGGAAATGTGTTTGTTTTGCCAAAATTCTTCTGCTCTGTGTGACAATAAATTTAAAACCAAAACTAAGGCCTCAGTATGAGTTTAAGACGTGAACATGGTCATGTTTGTTGAATAATTTTTTTTTTATCCCGATTATTATATATTTTTTTGATCCCGATCTTCTGAAAATCACGTGATCGGATCGGGACATCCCTAATAGATTCTGTGGTGAAAAAGGGCGAAACAGCGCCTCTATCACCTGAGACAGAACCTGTTCATCTGTAGACCGTTTTCGCCTAAAGGTACATGCCTAAGTAAATGGAAGATTGCTCCACTTCTGCAAGGTCAATTTGCATGTTCTTGGTATCTAGGAACCTGGGGGTAAGTATTTCCAGTGTCAGAAATATTGTGTCTGTTACTAGGCTGAGTAAATTGTAATGAAGAAAAGGAGAATATAAATTATGATTTATGATTTTTGCATCTTTGATCAAAGATTTATACGGGTAGGAGAAAATGCTCACTGAGCTCATTCACCACATTATTGAGATCATGTGTACAGAAAATCTAAGCAAATGAATAAAGGGAAGATGATTAAACAGAAGGATTTGTAGATACAGTAATTAATGATAATCGATTTTAATTATAAATTCATATTTGACCTTGAACTTGACCTTGACCTTATTATGGCCAAATCATACATCTATGGATAGGGGAAATGCTCCTCTTTCCAATGGCAGGGTTGAATCTGGATTTAGTCATTTCCTTGCGGTTTTTACAATAATTAGCATTTTCCGATCAATTCGTATTTCCGATAAATCGTATAAAACATCGGTAAAATGAAAATATACACTTTGACTACTGTTTTTGATAGGGTTATGGTCTTTACTCTTTGCTACAAAAAAAATATTTAAAAACATTAACCTCTTAACATCCAAGGGCCCACATGTGGACGATTCTTTGCCGACCTCTAGTGGCTCGGGTGTGCATTTATTTTAATTCAATATATAGATAGAATTAAAGCCCTATTTGTTGCCTATCGATTGCCCTTTCAGGTGACAAAATCCGTTCAGCGGTTCTCGAGTTACATGCCGATATGTGAGGCGTGCCCCAAAGTACGCAAAAGTACACATTACCACCCCCGACTCCCGGGGCTCTAGTTCCGTCAATCATTTGGCGATCTCGAAGATCTTTGCACAGGGTTGTAGCCAATGAGTGTGGCTTTCCAATGATACCCCATGATATGATAATTGGGGATCTATTATGGTCTCTATTGATCGATTTATGATAAAGAAAAGCAGGGGGTCCTATAGGGGGACCTTAAGGCTTAACAGGTTTAAGGAAGTTCAGAGTATCGGGAAGATACTCCACTCCTTCTATTCCGGGGCTGTAGAGAGCATTCTGAATGGAAACATCACTGCCTGGTTTGGAAATAGCACGACACAGGACAGGAAGGCACTCCAGAGAGTGGTGCGCTATGCTGAGCGTACTACGGGTATTGCACTACCACCCCTGCAGGACTTATATAACAGGAGGTGCAAATCCAGAGCCTGCAGAATAACGAAAGACCCTCACCACCCCAACAACAGGCTGTTCAAGCTGCTGTGGTCAGGCAAACGCCTACGGTCACACGCTGCAAGAACAGAGAGACTCCGGCTCAGCTTCTTCCCCCAGGCCATCAGAACACTGAACACTGATCTCTCCACTCACAAGTACACATGAGCACACACACACTCACACACACACACACACACACACACACACACACACACACACACACACACACACACAACACACACACACACACGCACACACACACACACACACACACACACACACACACACACACACACACACACACACACACACACACACACACACACACACACACACACACACACACACACACACACACACATACACACAACACTCATGCGGCAACCGCTAAAATAATCACTTTAAACAAAATGTCACTTTAAAAAATAGAAAGTCACTTTAAAGGAAGGAGGTACTGTATAGTATAGTTTAGATACATAAGAGTTAAAATTGTAAATTGTATATTGTATAGTAGTGTATAGGAACCAGTTTCTGAGGAACTTAGCACGCCTTTTTTTTTACCATGCATATCTTGTGTCTTACCTATTTTATTTTTTCTATGCCTATTTTATTATTGTATTTTGCACAATCAATGCGGGCATGACCCGCATTTCACTGTATGCCCTGGTATGTATGTGACAAATAAACCTCTTGATTCTTGATTCTCCTTCCTCCTCCCTCCTTTCCTCTCCTCCTTCCCTCTCCTCCTTCCCTCTCCTCCTAACCTCTCCTCCTTCCCTCTCCCTCATTCCCCCTCCCTCCTCCCCTCTCCTCCTTTCCTCTACTCCTTTCCTCTCCTCCTTCACTCTCCTCATCCCCTCTCCTCCTTCCCTCTCCTCCTTCCCTCTCCTCCTAACCTCTCCTCCTTCCCTCTCCATCCTTCCCCCTCCCTCCTCCCCTCTCCTCCTTTCCTCTACTCCTTTCCTCTCCTCCTTCACTCTCCTCCTTCACTCTCCTCCTTCCCTCTCCTCCTTCCCTCTCCTCCTTCCCCCTTCCTCCTTCCCTCTCCTCCTTCCCTCTCCTCCTTCCCTCTCCTCCTTCACTCTCCTCCTTCCCTCTCCCTCCTTCCCTCTCCTCCTTCCCTCTCCTCCTTCCCTCTCCTCCTAACCTCTCCTCCTTCCCTCTCCCTCCTTCCCTCTCCCTCCTTCCCTCTCCTCCTTCCCTCTCCTCCTTCACTCTCCTCCTTCCCTCTCCCTCCTTCCCTCTCCTCCTTCCCTCTCCTCCTTCCCTCTCCTCCTTCGCTCTCCCTCCTTCCCTCTCCTCCTAACCTCTCCTCCTTCCCTCTCTCCTCCTTCACTCTCCTCCTTCCCTCTCCTCTTCACTCTCCTCCTTCCCTCTCCCTCCTTCCCTCTCCTCCTTCCCTCTCTCCTCCTTCACTCTCCTCCTTCCCTCTCCTCCTTCACTCTCCTCCTTCCCCCTCCCTCCTCCCCTCTCCTCCTTCACTCTCCTCCTTCACTCTCCTCCTTCCCCCTCCCTCCTCCCCTCTCCTCCTTCACTCTCCTCCTTCCCTCTCCTCCTCCCCTCTCCTCCTTCCTTCTCCTCCTTCACTCTCCTCCTTCACCCCCCTCCTTCACTCTCCTCCTTCACCCTCCCTCCTTCCCTCTCCTCCTCCACTCTCCTCCTTCCCTCTCCTCCTCCCCTCTCCTCCTTCCCTATCCTCCTTCCTTCTCCTCCTTCACTCTCCTCCTTCACCCTCCCTCCCTCCTCCCCTCTCCTCCTTCCTTCTCCTCCTAACCTCTCCTCCTTCCCTCCCCTCCTCCCCTCTCCTCCTTCTCCTCCTAACCTCTCCTCCTTCCCTCCCCTCCTCCCCTCTCCTCCTTCTCCTCCTAACCTCTCCTCCTTCCCTCTCCTCCTTCCCTCTCCTCTCCTCTCCTCCTTCACTCTCCTCCTTCCCTCTCCTCCTTCCCTCTCCTCTCCTCTCCTCCTTCCCTCTCCTCCTTCCCTCACCTCCTAACATCTCCTCATTCCCTCTCCTCCTTCCCTCGCCTCCTAACCTCTCCTCCTTCACTCTCCTCTCCTCTCCTCCTTCCCTCGCCTCCTTCACTCTCCTCCTTCCCTCTCCTCCTTCCCTCGCCTCCTAACCTCTCCTCCTTCACTCTCCTCCTTCCCTCTCCTCCTTCACTCTCCTCCTTCCCTCTCCCTCCTTCCCCTTCCGTCCTTCCCACTCTTCCTCTTTTCCTCTTCCTATTTCCCTCTCCTATTTCCCTCTCCCTCCTTCTCCCTCTCCTCCCTGTATTTAAACAGCTGTTGTTGCAGCCTTGTGAGTTGTGACATACAGTAAATAGGGCTTAGGGAACCTTGAGTCATCACCAGGTTCTACAAAAATACTTGTTTCCCCAAAACTGTAGACATGTGAGCTTGTGTGAGTTATCTGACCTCATTATTGAACATGTGGGATCGAACAGAACAGTTTCTCTCTTTCTTTCTCATACTATCTTTATATCTCTCTCCCTCTATTTCTCTCTCTCTCAACTCATCTGTGTGGCTATCTGTAGTGAATAAAGCACAGATAATCTCTCTCTCTCTTCCTCTCTCTCGCTCTGTCTCTCTCTCTCCATCTCCCTCTCTCTCTATCTGTCTCTGTCTCTCTCTCTCTCTCTTTCTAACTCTCTCTCTCGCTCTCTTTCGAACTCTCTCTCCCACTCTCTCTCTCTCTCTCTCTCTCTCTATCTCTCTCCCTCTCTCACTCTCTCTCTGGGTCTCTGATTAGAAGCAGGGCCTGTCTACCTACCCTGTGTGTAAGAAGCGATGTATGTAATTAACTCTGTCACTTCTCTACAAGCTGTTAATGAGGGCCTTTTAACACGTACAATGAGAGTAGAGTGGTGCGGCTGTCAGACAGAGAGTGAGAGAGAGAGAGAGAGAGAGAGAGAGAGTTAGAAAGAGAGAGAGCTAGAAAGAGAGAGAGAGAGACAGAGAGAGAGAGAGAGAGAGAGAGAGAGAGAGAGAGAGAGAGAGAGAGAGAGAGAGAGAGAGAGAGAGAGAGAGAGAGAGCTGCAGCACCTGGCATCCCCCTAGCAAACACAGAAGTAAAATGCCTACTGTTTGCAGATGACCTGGTGCTGCTGTCCCCAACAAAAAAAGGGCTACAGCAGCACCTTAACCTTCTGCACAAATTCTGCCAGACATGGGCACTGACAGTAAATCTAAACAAAACTCAAATTATGATATTCCAAAAAAGTCCCAGCCTACAACAACAAAAACACAAATTCCTCCTAGACACAATTTCCCTAGAACACACAAAAAAACTACACCTATCTCGGCCTAAACATCAGTGCTACAGGGAACCAAGCTGTGAACGACCTGAGAGACAAAGCAAGAAGGGCTTTTTATGCCATAAAAAGGAACATCAAGTTAGACATTCCAATCCAAATCTGGCTAAAAATATTAGACTCCGTCATAGAACCCATTTCCCTATATGGTTGCGAAGTCTGGGGCCCACTTGCAAACCAAGACTTCACCAAATGGGACAAACACCCAATTGAGTCTCTGCATGCAGAATTTTGCAAATTCATTCTCTGCACCCAACGGAAAACACCAAATAATGCATGCAGAGCAGAACTAGGAAGATACCCACTAATCATCAAAATTCAAAAAAGAGGATTTAAATTCCACAATCACCTAAAAGAAAGTGACCCAGACACAATCCACAACAAAGCCCTCACCTACAGAGAGACCCTTGAGAGATGCCCACTCAGCCAGATGGTTCTGGGACTCTGCTCACAAACACAAGCAGAGCCACCAGACAGAAACCACACTGGACTAAACAAAATTATAAGAAAACAAAAAGAAAACTATCTGACACATTGGAAAGAATCAACCAAAACCAGAGCAAATTGGAATGCTATTTGGCCCTAAACAGAGAGTACACAGTGGCAGAATACCTGAGCACTGTGACTGACCCAAAACAAAGAAGATCCTTGACTAGGTACAGACTCAGCGAACACAGCCTAGCCATCAAGAAAGGCAGACTATGCACCCACTGCACACAAGAAGAGGTGGAAACCGAGCTCCACTTCTTAACAACCTGCCCACTATACCAAGACATCAGAGACATATACTTCCCACAAATTGCAAACACCCAAAGAGACTTGAAAACATGGCAAATAACTCAAAACTCCCATACCTACTGGGAGAAATACAAGAATGTGCAAACACAGCAGCAAGATTTGTGAGCTGTCTGCTCTCATATCACTGTCCCCTCCTGTCTGCTCCTCATATCACTGTCCCTCCTGTCTGCTCCTCGTATCACTGTCCCCTCCTGTCTGCTCCTCGTATCACTGTCCCCTCCTGTCTGCTCCTCGTATCACTGTCCCCTCCTGTCTGCTCCTCATATCACTGTCCCCTCCTGTCTGCTCCTCATATCACTGTCCCCTCCTGTCTGCTCCTCGTATCACTGTCCCCTCCTGTCTGCTCCTCATATCACTGTCCCCTCCTGTCTGCTCACTGTCCCCTCCTGTCTGCTCCTCATATCACTGTCCCCTCCTGTCTGCTCACTGTCCCCTCCTGTCTGCTCACTGTCCCCTCCTGTCTGCTCTTCATATCACTGTCCCCTCCTGTCTGCTCACTGTCCCCTCCTGTCTGCTCACTGTCCCCTCCTGTCTGCTCCTCATATCACTGTCCCCTCCTGTCTGCTCACTGTCCCCTCCTGTCTGCTCCTCATATCACTGTCCCCTCCTGTCTGCTCACTGTCCCTCCTGTCTGCTCACTGTCCCCTCCTGTCTGCTCACTGTCCCCTCCTGTCTGCTCACTGTCCCCTCCTGTCTGCTCCTCGTATCACTGTCCCCTCCTGTCTGCTCCTCATATCACTGTCCCCTCCTGTCTGCTCCTCCTCGTATCACTGTCCCCTCCTGTCTGCTCCTCGTATCACTGTCCCCTCCTGTATCACTTTATGTTTTTTTTTTTTACTTTCCAATGCGCTACCCCACTGTCACCTACCCGCAACCCCAATTTGGGTTGCGACCCGTAGTTTGAGAACCACTGTTTTACTTATCTATCTATGACACAGTGGGGACAGGGATACAGGAGCATACAGGAGGGGACAGTGATACGAGGAGGGACAGGAGGGACAGTGATACGAGGTGCAGACAGGAGGGGACAGTGATACGAGGAGCAGACAGGAGGGACAGTGATACGAGGAGCAGACAGGAGGGGACAGTGATACGAGGAGCAGACAGGAGGGGACAGTGATACGAGGAGCAGACAGGAGGGGACAGTATGGTGCAGCGGAAAGGGTGTCTGGAGTCTGGGCGGGTTAGACAAACATTGTGTGTGTGTGTGTGTGTGTGTGTGTGTGTGTGTGTGTGTGTGTGTGTGTGTGTGTGTGTGTGTGTGTGTGTGTGTGTGTGTGTGTGTGTGTGTGTGTGTGTGTGTGTGTGTGTGTGTGTGTGTGTGTGTGTGTGTGTGTGTGTGTGTGTGTGTGTGTGGTGTGTGTGTGTGTGTGTGTGTGTGTGTGTGTGTGTGTGTGTGTGTGTGTGTGTGTGTGTGTGTGTGTGTGTGTGTGTGTGTGTGTGTGTGTGTGTGTGTGTGTGTGTGTGTGTGTGTGTGTGTGTGTGTGTGTGTGTGTGTGTGTGTGTGTGTGTGTGTGTGTGTGTGTGTGTGTGTGTGTGTGTGTGTGTGTGTGTGTGTGTGTGTGTGTGTGTGTGTGTGTGTGTGTGTGTGTGTGTGTGTGTGTGTGTGTGTGTGTGTGTGTGTGTGTGTGTGTGTGTGTGTGTGTGTGTGTGTGTGTGTGTGTGTGTGTGTGTGTGTGTGTGTGTGTGTGTGTGTGTGTGTGTGTGTGTGTGTGTGTGTGTGTGTGTGTGTGTGTGTGTGTGTGTGTGTGTGTGTGTGTGTGTGTGTGTGTGTGTGTGTGTGTGTGTGTGTGTGTGTGTGTGTGTGTGTGTGTGTGTGTGTGTGTGTGTGTGTGTGTGTGTGTGTGTGTGTGTGTGTGTGTGTGTGTGTGTGGTGTGTGTGTGTGTGTGTGTGTGTGTGTGTGTGTGTGTGTGTGTGTGTGTGTGTGTGTGTGTGTGTGTGTGTGTGTGTGTGTGTGTGTGTGTGTGTGTGTGTGTGTGTGTGTGGGTGTGTGTGTGTGTGTGTGTGTGTGTGTGTGTGTGTGTGTGTGTGTGTGTGTGTGTGTGTGTGTGTGTGTGTGTGTGTGTGTGTGTGTGTGTGTTGTGTGTGTGTGTGTGTGTGTGTGTGTGTGTGTGTGTGTGTGTGTGTGGTGTGTGTGTGTGTGTGTGTGTGTGTGTGTGTGTGTGTGTGTGTGTGTGTGTGTGTGTGTGTGTGTGTGTGTGTGTGTGTGTGTGTGTGTGTGTGTGTGTGTGTGTGTGTGTGTGTGTGTGTGTGTGTGTGTGTGTGTGTGTGTGTGTGTGTGTGTGTGTGTGTGTGTGTGTGTGTGTGTGTGTGTGTGTGTGTGTGTGTGTGTGTGTGTGTGTGTGTGTGTGTGTGTGTGTGTGTGTGTGTGTGTGTGTGTGTGGTGTGTGTGTGTGTGTGTGTGTGTGTGTGTGTGTGTGTGTGTGTTCTTGTTTATTTTATTTTATTTTACCTTTGTTTACAGTTTTTCTCAATTACTCAGGGCTGAATCTCACGAACCCTCAATGGCGAGCATTGTGAACCGAGCAGGACATAGTGTGTACCATTTCGACAATACTGTGACACAGAAATGGAAGGTCAGCATCGTGGAAGAGGGGCGAGGATGCGGGAGGAAGGGAAGGGGACAACACAGGGGAATAGGAAGAAGAGGCCATGTATAGGCAGATTCCTGATGAAATGAGCAGCTCTGGCTGCATTGTAGCTTACCACCACCGGTATGACTGTGTATGAACGAATAATGGACTCTGTGA
>NC_140166.1:149872736-149912556 GCF_963971535.1 Notolepis coatsorum | reverse complement strand
AAATGCCTACTGTTTGCAGATGACCTGGTGCTGCTGTCCCCAACAAAAAAAGGGCTACAGCAGCACCTTAACCTTCTGCACAAATTCTGCCAGACATGGGCACTTAACCTTCTGCACAAATTCTGCCAGACATGGGCACTGACAGTAAATCTAAACAAAACTCAAATTATGATATTCCAAAAAAGTCCCAGCCTACAACAACAAAAACACAAATTCCTCCTAGACACAATTTCCCTAGAACACACAAAAAAACTACACCTATCTCGGCCTAAACATCAGTGCTACAGGGAACTTCAACCAAGCTGTGAACGACCTGAGAGACAAAGCAAGAAGGGCTTTTTATGCCATAAAAAGGAACATCAAGTTAGACATTCCAATCCAAATCTGGCTAAAAATATTAGACTCCGTCATAGAACCCATTTCCCTATATGGTTGCGAAGTCTGGGGCCCACTTGCAAACCAAGACTTCACCAAATGGGACAAACACCCAATTGAGTCTCTGCATGCAGAATTTTGCAAATTCATTCTCTGCACCCAACGGAAAACACCAAATAATGCATGCAGAGCAGAACTAGGAAGATACCCACTAATCATCAAAATTCAAAAAAGAGGATTTAAATTCCACAATCACCTAAAAGAAAGTGACCCAGACACAATCCACAACAAAGCCCTCACCTACAGAGAGACCCTTGAGAGATGCCCACTCAGCCAGATGGTTCTGGGACTCTGCTCACAAACACAAGCAGAGCCACCAGACAGAAACCACACTGGACTAAACAAAATTATAAGAAAACAAAAAGAAAACTATCTGACACATTGGAAAGAATCAACCCAAAACCAGAGCAAATTGGAATGCTATTTGGCCCTAAACAGAGAGTACACAGTGGCAGAATACCTGAGCACTGTGACTGACCCAAAACAAAGAAGATCCTTGACTAGGTACAGACTCAGCGAACACAGCCTAGCCATCAAGAAAGGCAGACTATGCACCCACTGCACACAAGAAGAGGTGGAAACCGAGCTCCACTTCTTAACAACCTGCCCACTATACCAAGACATCAGAGACATATACTTCCCACAAATTGCAAACACCCAAAGAGACTTTGAAAACATGGCAAATAACTCAAAACTCCCATACCTACTGGGAGAAATACAAGAATGTGCAAACACAGCAGCAAGATTTGTGAGCTGTCTGCTCCTCATATCACTGTCCCCTCCTGTCTGCTCCTCATATCACTGTCCCCTCCTGTCTGCTCCTCGTATCACTGTCCCCTCCTGTCTGCTCCTCGTATCACTGTCCCCTCCTGTCTGCTCCTCGTATCACTGTCCCCTCCTGTCTGCTCCTCATATCACTGTCCCCTCCTGTCTGCTCCTCATATCACTGTCCCCTCCTGTCTGCTCCTCGTATCACTGTCCCCTCCTGTCTGCTCCTCATATCACTGTCCCCTCCTGTCTGCTCACTGTCCCCTCCTGTCTGCTCCTCATATCACTGTCCCCTCCTGTCTGCTCACTGTCCCCTCCTGTCTGCTCACTGTCCCCTCCTGTCTGCTCTTCATATCACTGTCCCCTCCTGTCTGCTCACTGTCCCCTCCTGTCTGCTCACTGTCCCCTCCTGTCTGCTCCTCATATCACTGTCCCCTCCTGTCTGCTCACTGTCCCCTCCTGTCTGCTCCTCATATCACTGTCCCCTCCTGTCTGCTCACTGTCCCCTCCTGTCTGCTCACTGTCCCCTCCTGTCTGCTCACTATCCCCTCCTGTCTGCTCACTGTCCCCTCCTGTCTGCTCCTCGTATCACTGTCCCCTCCTGTCTGCTCCTCATATCACTGTCCCCTCCTGTCTGCTCCTCCTCGTATCACTGTCCCCTCCTGTCTGCTCCTCGTATCACTGTCCCCTCCTGTATCACTTTATGTTTTTTTTTTTTACTTTCCAATGCGCTACCCCACTGTCACCTACCCGCAACCCCAATTTGGGTTGCGACCCGTAGTTTGAGAACCACTGTTTTACTTATCTATCTATGACACAGTGGGGACAGGGATACAGGAGCATACAGGAGGGGACAGTGATACGAGGAGGGGACAGGAGGGGACAGTGATACGAGGAGCAGACAGGAGGGGACAGTGATACGAGGAGCAGACAGGAGGGGACAGTGATACGAGGAGCAGACAGGAGGGGACAGTGATACGAGAGCAGACAGGAGGGGACAGTGATACGAGGAGCAGACAGGAGGGGACAGTATGGTGCAGCCGAAAGGGTGTCTGGAGTCTGGGCGGGTTAGACAAACATTGTGTGTGTGTGTGTGTGTGTGTGTGTGTGTGTGTGTGTGTGTGTGTGTGTGTGTGTGTGTGTGTGTGTGTGTGTGTGTGTGTGTGTGTGTGTGTGTGTGTGTGTGTGTGTGTGTGTGTGTGTGTGTGTGTGTGTGTGTGTGTGTGTGTGTGTGTGTGTGTGTGTGTGTGTGTGTGTGTGTGTGTGTGGGTGTGTGTGTGTGTGTGTGTGTGTGTGTGTGTGTGTGTGTGTGTGTGTGTGTGTGTGTGTGTGGTGTGTGTGTGTGTGTGTGGTGTGTGTGTGTGTGTGTGTGTGTGTGTGTGTGTGTGTGTGTGTGTGTGTGTGTGTGTGTGTGTGTGTGTGTGTGTGTGTGTGTGTGTGTGTGTGTGTGTGTGTGTGTGTGTGTGTGTGTGTGTGTGTGTGTGTGTGTGTGTGTGTGTGTGTGTGTGTGTGTGTGTGTGTGTGTGTGTGTGTGTGTGTGTGTGTGTGTGTGTGTGTGTGTGTGTGTGTGTGTGTGTGTGTGTGTGTGTGTGTGTGTGTGTGTGTGTGTGTGTGTGTGTGTGTGTGTGTGTGTGTGTGTGTGTGTGTGTGTGTGTGTGTGTTCTTTGTTTATTTTATTTTATTTTACCTTTGTTTACAGTTTTTCTCAATTACTCAGGGCTGAATCTCACGAACCCTCAATTGGCGAGCATTGTGAACCGAGCAGGACATAGTGTGTACCATTTCGACAATACTGTGACACAGAAATGGAAGGTCAGCATCGTGGAAGAGGGGCGAGGATGCGGGGAGGAAGGGGAAGGGGACAACACAGGGGAATAGGAAGAAGAGGCCATGTATAGGCAGATTCCTGATGAAATGAGCAGCTCTGGCTGCAATTGTAGCTTACCACCACCGGTATGACTGTGTATGAACGAATAATGGACTCTGTGAAGCGCTCTGAGTCAGAGCAACAGTCAGTCAGAGAAGAGCGCTATATAAATCCAATCCATTATTATTATTACAATTGTGGACCATGTTGTCAATCACGGCCTCACAATGGCTGAGGCTGGTCGAAGGGTGCAGCCAAATGCTGGGAGAACCACTGTAAATGTAATTATACAAACATTTCGTCGGGAGAACAGGTGTGTACATTGGACAGTAATTACCGTAAGCACTAAACAATCTGCACTGCACTACTGCCATTGTGTCATACATGACGCTTACAGTGGGTCGGACAAGAACTTTTACATTTTACATTTAGACGTACAGCTTTACTGTATTGTAGTGTAAAGTAGTGTTACAGTAAAGCTTTGCCATATTTACAGTATGGTACTGTACTGCAGCATTTTACAAGTGGGAAGCACTGTTGTTGTACACTACAGGGTTAATGCAGTATATCTCATGTTTACTGTACATTACATGTTCAGGTAGTGTGTCACCTAGATCTGACTTTTTGCATTGAAAAACACTTACAGAGTGAACTGTCATAATGAAAACATGACAAAGCCATTTGACTATCTTATTCATAAACAATGGTGTCAGGACTTTTCATTTTGATGACATTGACACTTTCATTGACATGAATACCTGCTTTTGAGGAATGAACTATCCATTTTGAGCAAGTGGCACGCTTTTGCAGGTTATCAACTAGGTTTTGCAGTTTGTACTAATTGTTTTGAGAAATGCACTAACTGTTGTGCAAATGTTAATAGTGATGTGAGAAATGCACCAAAGCGACTGAGAAAAACTGTAACAGGCAAATCAATTAAGAACCAATTCTTATTTACAATGATGGCCTGGCAAGAGACAACGCCTCTTGAAGGGGGCTTGGACAATTATTCAGTTTTTTTATATATAAAAATAGAACGGTGGGATGTCACTGTATGTATAAATATAAACGGTATATAATAGATGCCCACTGTAAAAAAAAATATACAGTTCATTAAGGCCTCCAATATACATGAACCTTACAGCATCAGCAGGCCTGGTAGAACACAGATAACAGATTACTGTACATGCAGACCGTCACAGCTCTTCCTCATGCAGCAACGCCTCTGCGTCAGCCATCCTCACATAATATGTATTATTATATATATATAATATAGTTATAGAACAACAATTATAAAATATGTGGGAACAATAAGACATATTGTTCCCACATATTTTATAATTGTTGTTCTATAACTATATTAAGTCACAGGTTCCAGAAGAAAGTCAAATCTCTACTGAATGAAAAGAAAGATGTGTCCTTCATGTCGTGTGCCTGACATAAGTTGCAATCAGTACAGCTGCTGTTATTAAAAGCGGGGAGATAAAATAAATATTGAGAGTTGAACATCATTCGTGCTGCTGGTCCCTGCATGCACAGATGTTGCCTAACTTCATTTAACATCATAATACAACATACTGTACTGTGTAAATGGTTTATCGTGCTGCAGTAAGCGCTGTCGTTTTCTTTCTGTGTGGAGTGATTTGAGGGATGATATTGTAGACCCAACCCCCTCCAATGTACAGTAAATTACCTAACTTAGTATGGTTTTGTCAATATTCCAATGTACAGTTTTGCTTGTACAGTGCCCCCCCCCCCCAACCCCTCCTACCCACCCCCCCCCCACCCCACCCAACCCTCCTCCAATGTACAGTTTTTACGTCAAATGTATATACTCTCTTTTTGTATCACAAACAGTACTGTATTTGTAAATCTGGTATGTCATAAATGTACAGATGTAGCAGTACTGTCTATCTGTATGTCATGTATGTCATATATGTCCTGATGAATTGAAAATGGGGGATCCTGATGTAAACTAGACGAAAGTCTTTCTCTGGTCTGCATCCCCTTAACAATTGTGTGTATTGAGATGTACTGTATGTCTGTATTGTACCCATTCTGCAATCTGTTAATAAAGTTTTCAATCAATCAATCAATCAGAGGTTGTGTCTGTCTTTTGCATTAATTGTTGTGAGTGTGCTTGGGCAGTTGATAACCAAGTCTAATTCTTATGTATCCCTACTAATAAAGTGATTCTGATTCTGTATAGTAAACATATAGTCATATGCTGTACGTCATCATCAAAATAACCTTGTATTTAGGAATGTCATGTTCTACACGGAGATGTTCATTCCAGACTTCATTCCGTCGTACACTGTACTTGTACTTGTACAATGAATTGAATTGAATCAAATCAAATCGAATCTAATCTAACCTAATCTAATCTGCATCCCTGCACAAACAACACAGGCTCCCAGTGAGTGGGTGAAGTAGCGCAATAGCAGTGCAACTCCCTCCCTAATGGAGTCAGCTCTAATGGGTGTCAAGGCTGAACTCAATCCAATATCAACCGTGCGGCACGTGCCTGTACCGCTCCAGGCTTTTTCAATAAATCAATATATATACCGGACAGGAAACAGTTTCCCCAAGAGATTTAAAAACACTCACGAGAGAGAGAGAGAGAGAGAGAGAGAGAGAGAGAGAGAGAGAGAGAGAGAGAGAGAGAGAGAGAGAGAGAGAGAGAGAGAGAGAGAGAGAGAGAGAGAGGGGCAGCGTCACCATCAGACAAAGTGAACGGAACAAACACATGAATGAACCATCGAGTACAACATGTCAGAAACAGATGCGTCAGGTCAACGCTTCTAATCAATGTCTGATGCACTTCTGCGTGGAAGCATGGACAACTACACAGTTGTTACATAATAATTAAAAAAAAAAATTATTACTGACTCATACTGCTAAACTAAACCGATACGGCTCTGTATAAATCCTTGTATATCTCCATGTATATTTTACATCTTACTGTACATTTGACTGTATATTTTAGAATGTACAGTATATACACATATATTTGACTGTGTTGTCTTTATCTGTGGTGCTGAATTTCCCTCGGGATTAATAAAGTGTTTGTATTCTATATTCTATTCTATAAATACCGGTGTTTCGAAGTATATTTAGCAGGTGCCTCATTGTGATGATGATGATCGTGATCGTTATATATATATACCTCTCAATTCCTCTCCAAGTCTCCCGTTCCGGTGATGATGACTGTGATGATGACCACTCCATGCTTTATCGCATCTCGCCAACAACAACATCCAAATGACGGCGTGCGTCCATCCATCAATCCGTCAAGCCGTTAGTTCGAATCCGCGCCGCCGGACAATATTAATAACATCATTCCGATTATAGCTTCTTTTAGTTGTTGTGTGAATCTGAAGAAGCTGAAGTGCAGCTCAAACGGAAAGCCCGTTCTCTCTGGTGGCATTGGTCGGACGGTAGCCGCCTGTAATAATAATGAACCCCCGCCGGGTCCCATAATAAACTGCAGACTGGATCCTCACTCACTCACACTCACACCACGTCACTCAGATGCGCTCCCCTCTCAGCTGTGCGCGTGCTGCCATGCAGCCGAGATCAAAGGGAAAGCCCGACTGCACGCGCGCGCACAGCTGAGAGGGGAGCATCTCTGACGCGCCAGGACCTGCTGCACCGGTGATGAGAGAGGGTTTAATCTTTCTTTTATTTATTTTTTAGTGAGAGTTATTCATCTATATAGATCGTAAATAATGGTGATTTGGCTGATGTTGAAAGTGGCAAAAGTGCCGAAACAGAGAAGCCAGTTTGGAGAGAGGGGTGAGTGAGGGGGGCTTTATGAGTTAGTAAGAGGACAGTTAAACTGTCAGTTTCCCCTCATAATTCCAAAAAATAAAAAGACTGAGGGAATGTGAGTCGGTTATAAACTGGAAGACAGGTAACCTGGCTAACCTTGTCCTCAATATACCGAGGCCAGACAGGCAGCCCACAAGAGGCAGACAGGCACTCCATAGATAGAGCTTTATAGTTGACACAGGCTATACTGCACCTCTGAGTGAAAACATATCAGGTTTGATTCCGTGAATAGTTCTGTAGTGCTTGCATCCTGGGCAATTAGCTTGATCTGGGCTGTTTATTGTCATACCAACCACATCTAGTCGTAAATCAATAATTGAATGTAGGTTGACGTGGTGGAACAGTAGATGGATTGTTGGTTCAAGCATTGATTGACAGCTGCTGTTGTAAAGATCATTTAACTCTGCAACCAGGCCAGTCGGTTATATACTCATTCAGAGCACAAAGAGCCCTGTCTGCATGTACCAAAGAAACACAGACTATATAAATATACATGCAAGAAACAACAGAACCATATTTTACAATCAATAATGACAGGACAAGAAGGATATCTGTCTGAATATACCTGAATATATCCGGAATGAATGAATGAATTATCATTATATTTATAATATAGCTTCTATCCCCAGGCCATCTGGATGCTCAGTGACAATAACACTATGTAACAAACCATCAAATACACTCACAGCACACACATCCACATGTACACGCTCACTTTAAATAAACAACTCACTGTAGCACCCACTTTACTCACCTAAAGACACTCTAACACACTTTATATTTATTGGTAAAGAGATTTGCACTACAAGTCATACCTCATTACACCTTACCCTAAGTTGTACCTCATCCCATTTCTGCATTGTAACTCAGTTACAAATTGTTTCTACTCTGTATTGTATATTGTATATTGAACACTTTTGTTTACACTTGTTTACACTTTCTATTTTATACTTTATCTATTTTTTATCTAGCATGTGCACTCTCAGGAGCAAAACAGAAAAAAGCATTTCATATAAAAGTATGCCGTATTTTTGTATGACAACTAATAAATAGTGCTGTCAGGCGATTAACATTTTTTTATCTAATTAATTACAGGATTTGTAATTAATTAATCTAATTAATCGCATTTTAATCGCATAACCATTTTAGGCCTGATATTTTATATTCTATAATCATATTTCAAATGGCATGTGTCCGGATGGCAGAATTCAGTACTCCTTCTGTTTAATCATCTTCCCTTTATTCATTTGCTTAGATTTTTCAGGTCTGGTAAATTTTAGCATGGTGTTATTCACAGTCAAAGATAAAAAAAATTTTTATTGATATTCTCATTTGGTTCATTACAATTTACTCAAGCCTAGTAACAGACACAGTATTTCTGACACTGGGAATACATTCCCTGAGATCCATAGATTCAGATACCAAGAACATGCAAATGGACTATTTAAAAACAAAAGTCTGTAAATGTTTATTCTACGTTTTAATGGAATGAATGAGATAAAAAAATTATTATATAAAAAAATTATAAAATAATTGTAATTAATTTTGAGTTAATTTTCATAACGCGATAATTTGTTGTGTAATTAATTAATCTAATTAACACGATAAACTGACAGCCCTACTAATAAAGAAACTTGAAACTTGATATAGCGCTTTTCTAGACTGAAAACTTTATTAACAGATTGCAGAATGGGTAGTTGGGTACGGAATGAGCAACGGAATGGAACTGAGCTATGAACGGAGTAATGCCTTGCTTACTTGCTATCTTCGGGTAAATAATATGCTGATGTTATTGAACGTGTAACACTAACTATATAACGTTAATGCCACAAAACAAATGTTTGTGTCATTTTAACAGCAGATACTTTCTTAAATGCCATCTTCCCGAGAGAGGGGTGTTGACGGGGAGCTGTGATGGGTTCGCTTGGTTGTGTTATTAATAGTATTGAACAGCTAACCGAAAGCTAGCATTAACTAACGTTAAAGGTTTAGCCATAACATTACCTTGGCTAAAGTTGGGGCTATTCATAATCCAGCAATAATGGCTGCAGACCTGCAAGCAAAGTACAGCAAGTTGGCAAAGGAGTATTCCAACGTAAATCACATTTTCACCAGTAACGTTAGTCTTCCATCTCCCGGTAGCTCATGCTAGCTAACCTAGCTCATGTTAACGTAGTCACTGAGCGACCACCTCGCGTACACAATTAATGACATGTTGCGGACAGCCATATCGGTGACAATGTTTAGCTTTTAGTGCCAAATGATAAGAGTCTGAAGCGGAGTCTCAAAAGAGAATGTTGAATATTTAGTAGTAACTTTGATGCAGTAGCTTGTGTGTGCACTGTAAAAAGTAACCAGCATTTCACAACATTTAACAGTATTATCTTACAGTAACATATTGTAATTAAGGCCTCCTGTAATATCCCAACAAATACATGTAAAAAAGACAGTATCTTTTGATTTCACATTATATTATTCTTATTTCACAATAAAATACCGCAATCAAAATCCTCTGTAATATCACATCAGATGTTGTAATCTCACAATAGCATACCAACATATCACATTATATTATTCTTATTTCACAATAAGATACCGCAATCAAAATCATCTGTAATATCACATCAGATGTTGTAATATCACAGTAGCATATGAATATTTCACATAATTTATTTATTATTTCACAATAAAATATTGCAATCAAAATCCTCTGTAATATCACATCAGATGTTGTAATCTCACAGTAGCATATCAACATATCACATTATATTATTCTTATTTCACAATCAAATATTGTAATTTTATACAAAACAAGACGAAAGTCTTTCTCTGTAATATCACATCAGATGTTGTAATCTCACAATAGCATATCAACATATCACATTATATTATTCTTATTTCACAATAAGATACCGCAATCAAAATCCTCTGTAATATCACATCAGATGTTGTAATCTCACAGTAGCATATGAATATTTCACATAATTTATTTATTATTTCACAATAAAATATTGCAATCAAAATCCTCTGTAATATCACATCAGATGTTGTAATCTCACAGTAGCATATCAACATATCACATTATATTATTCTTATTTCACAATAAGATATTGTAATTTTATACAAAACAAGACGAAAGTGTTTCTCTGTAATATCACATCAGATGTTGTAATCTCACAATAGCATATCAATTTATCACATTATATTATTCTTATTTCACAATAAAATATTGTAATTTTATACAAAACAAGATGAAAGTATTTCTCTGTAATATCACATCAGATGTTGTAATCTCACAGTAGCATATGAATATTTCACATAATGTATTTATTATTTCACAATAAAATATTGCAATCAAAATCCTCTGTAATATCACATCAGATGTTGTAATCTCACAGTAGCATATCAACATATCACATTATATTATTCTTATTTCACAATAAGATATTGTAATTTTATACAAAACAAGACGAAAGTGTTTCTCTGTAATATCACATCAGATGTTGTAATCTCACAATAGCATATCAATTTATCACATTATATTATTCTTATTTCACAATAAAATATTGTAATTTTATACAAAACAAGATGAAAGTATTTCTCTGTAATATCACATCAGATGTTGTAATCTCACAGTAGCATATCAACATATCACATTATATTATTCTTATTTCACAATAGAATATTGTAATTTTATACAAAACAAGACAAAAGTCTTTCTCTGTAATATCACATTAGATGTTGTAATCTCACAATAGCATATCAACATATCACATTATATTATTCTTATTTCACAATAAGATACCGCAATCAAAATCCTCTGTAATATCACATCAGATGTTGTAATCTCACAGTAGCATATGAATATTTCACATAATTTATTTATTATTTCACAATAAAATATTGCAATCAAAATCCTCTGTAATATCACATCACATTTTTTTATCTCACAGTAGCATATGAATATTTCACATAATTTATTTATTATTTCACAATAATATATTGTAATTTTATTAAAAAAAACAAGACAAAAGTCTTTCTCTGTCATATCACATCAGATGTTGTAATCTCACAATAGCATATCAACATATCACATTATATTATTCTTATTTCACAATAAGGTGTTATAAGTGGTTGCTAGGGTGTTTCTAGGTGGTTGCTGTTATGGGTGGTTGCTAGGGTGTTTCTAGGTGGTTGCTAGGGTGTTTCTATGGTTGCTAGGGTGTTATAAGTGGTTGCTAGGGTGTTTCTAGGTGGTTGCTAGGGTGTTATAGCTGGTTGCTAGGGTGTTTCTAGGTGGTTGCTAGGGTGTTTCTATGGTTGCTAAGGTGTTATAAGTGGTTGCTAGGGTGTTTCTAGGTGGTTGCTAGGGTGTTTCTAGGTGGTTGCTAGGGTGTTATGGGTGGTTGCTAGGGTGTTTCTAGGTGGTTGCTAGGGTGTTATAAGTGGTTGCTAGGGTGTTTCTAGGTGGTTGCTAGGGTGTTTCTAGGTGGTTGCTAGGGTGTTATGGGTGGTTGCTAGGGTGTTTCTAGGTGGTTGCTAGGGTGTTATAAGTGGTTGCTAGGGTGTTTCTATGGTTGCTAGGGTGTTATAAGTGGTTGCTAGGGTGTTTCTAGGTGGTTGCTAGGGTGTTATAGCTGGTTGCTAGGGTGTTTCTAGGTGGTTGCTATGGTGTTATAAGTGGTTGCTAGGGTGTTTCTAGGTGGTTGCTAGGGTGTTATAAGTGGTTGCTAGGGTGTTTCTAGGTGGTTGCTAGGGTGTTATATATGGTTGCTAGGTTGTTTCTAGGTGGTTGCTAGGGTGTTATAAGTGGTTGCTAGGGTGTTTCTATGGTTGCTAGGGTGTTATAAGTGGTTGCTAGGGTGTTTCTAGGTGGTTGCTAGGGTGTTATGGGTGGTTGCTAGGGTGTTTCTAGGTGGTTGCTAGGGTGTTATAAGTGGTTGCTAGGGTGTTTCTAGGTGGTTGCTAGGGTGTTTCTAGGTGGTTGCTAGGGTGTTATGGGTGGTTGCTAGGGTGTTTCTAGGTGGTTGCTAGGGTGTTATAAGTGGTTGCTAGGGTGTTTCTAGGTGGTTGCTAGGGTGTTATAAGTGGTTGCTAGGGTGTTTCTAGGTGGTTGCTATGGTGTTATAAGTGGTTGCTAGGGTGTTTCTAGGTGGTTGCTAGGGTGTTATAAGTGGTTGCTAGGGTGTTTCTAGGTGGTTGCTAGGGTGTTATATATGGTTGCTAGGTTGTTTCTAGGTGGTTGCTAGGGTGTTATATGTGGTTGCTAGGGTGTTTCTAGGTGGTTGCTAGGGTGTTATAAGTGGTTGCTAGGGTGTTTCTAGGTGGTTGCTAGGGTGTTATATGTGGTTGCTAGGGTGTTTCTAGGTGGTTGCTAGGGTGTTATAAGTGGTTGCTAGGGTGTTTCTAGGTGGTTGCTAGGGTGTTATATGTGGTTGCTAGGGTGTTTCTAGGTGGTTGCTAGGGTGAAAAGCATGGTGAAGAGGTCGTGACCCGGGTGGGCGGGGTCTGCCATGATCTTCCTCGCCCTCCTCAAGGCCCTGGAGGAATGTAGGGACTTGAGGGAGGGAAGGGGGCAGCCGATCACACTCTCCGCTGATCGTATCACCCGCTGCAGCCTTGTCCCTGACCGTGGCTGCAGGGAACCAGGTGATGATGGAGAGGGTGAGGATGGACTGGATGATGGCAGTGTAGAACTGGACCATCATAGTCCTCTGCAGCCTAAACTTCCCTAACAGGGGAGCCTATATCATTGGGACAGGTCTCTGCTCATCAGCAAGGAAAGGTACTGCTTTGGGGAGAAAGTATATCATCTATCACTACTGCCACCAGGTGTGGGAGGGTGCGGGTAGTATTAGGAGAAGTGTGGGTGTGTGGGGAATTACTGCGAGTCGCCCTGGAGGGCAAGAAGGACCAGCTCACTACCCCTAGGTTAGTAAATCCTATAGGCCCCATCCACCACTCTGCTAAAGCTCCACTCTACTCCTGCACTAAAGTCAGGGATTCAGTTGGACTCAGATCTGCATGCTGCGTTCCCCCTACCTGGTGAACGTTCATAGGGATAATCCACCCTGCTACACAAACATCTCAAAACAAACTGGTCAGACTACATGCTTGACCTTACTCCTAGAACCCACCTCACCCCTGCCCACTTTGACAACCTAGGATGGCTTAGAGACGACAGAGTACATCAACATGCAATGGGCCTGGTACCCAGATTCGGCTCAATCAGGGACTAAACATGTTTCGCAATTATGCCAGATCAATGTGGAACGCCCTACCCAAAGCTGTAAAGGAATGTGAATCACTACCCACTTTCAAAACCACTCTCAAAGAACACCTATACGGGAGACTGCAATTCGAAACTGGCCCCTGTAAATGTCCTAACCCAACCCCCTCCAATGTACAGTAAATTACCAAACATGGTTTTGTCAATATTCCAATGTGCTTGTATACAGTTGTACAGTGTCCACCCACCCCTCCTATACCCAACCTACCCAACCTACCCAACCCCCCCACCCCACCCACCCAACCATCTCCAATGTACAGCCCCCCCCCCACCCCACCCCACCTAATGTACGGTTTCATAAATGTATAGATGTAGCAGTACTGTCTGTATGTCATGTATGTGTGTGTGTGTGTGTGTGTAAATGAATGAACCGAAATATGTAGTTTGCTGATAGATACACAAAATGGGTTTATTTATGTTGATTTAATTTGGTTGTGTTGATGTTTCCATTTTTGCAAAATGCATATTCTGTTTGTTTTACACAATAAGTCTATTGGTGTGTTGTGTGTGTGTAAGGGCAGGTGTAGAAGATTTTTTCTTCTTCCTGTTCCTTTCGGCCATGGTATTTGGTGAATTATATGTACTGTTGGACTGTGGTAATTCCATGTACGAATAAATAAATGATGATGACGATGTATGTCCTGATGAATTGAAAGGTTATGGGGGACCCTGATGTAAACAAGACGAAAGTCTTTCTCTGGTCTGCATCCCCTTAACAATTGTGTGTATTGAGCTGTACTGTATTGTACCCATTCTGCAATCTGTTAATAAAGTTTTCAATCAATCAATCAATCAATCAATCAATCAATCAATCAATCAATCAATCAATCAATCAATCAGTACCCGTTCTGCACCTGCGTATTGGGGGCCACTATATAATGCATGATTAGGAGACATGTTGAGACTTGTCTAGGCTGCCTGCACACACACCAGCTTCCTGGGCGGGCGCCTCCCAGAATGCACTACACCTGTACCTTGCCTCCCAGAATACCTGCACCTTCCTCCATTGTTGTATCAGCGTGTGCTGTATCTCTGCATCGTTAATCGACAATAAAACGTGAGTATATAGTGCATGATAAAGTCGATGGTGGATATTATTCTGTATCTATGATTTCGATTGCAAACGCCAGCGGAGTAGTGCTGTGTTCGTTTTTTACATGGTTATGCGTTTTTACACGTTATGTGTGCCTGCTGCTAATGTTAGCTGTTAGCTATGTCTGACCTCTGTTGGGTAATGCAACGTTGCCTACCAAACAACGGGACCACTGTGTTTTTTTTTATATTGCTCCTGGCTGTTCAAACTAATTTTACCGTGTGAAAGAGGGGAAAGTTGGTTCATTTCCACAAACTACCAGTGAAAAAGTGTTGTTCTGAACTGGAGCTATAGTATAGCCAGCCATTTAGCTACCTGGCTACCTATATAGCTTCAGTTCAGCTAACTAGCTACATGCAGCATTTAGCCAGTGATGGGCAAGCTACTTGGAAAATGTAGTAAGCTACACTAGTTACTCTCGATTAAATATAGCTCAACTACAATGGAAGCTATCCCCAGATAAATGTAGCAAGCTACACTACAAAAATAGCACACTACTTTTTTTTGTTTTTTTTTACTTTACTTTATGATCAGGTTTCCACCAAACAAATACAGTAGGCAGGCAAAAGAAAGTTCAGTTTGTTTATGAAACAAGCCCTCGGTCTGGCTTTTTGTGTCATCATTTTAACATGAACTTGTATTATGTACAAAATGTTAATAAAGTATGAGGAAATAACTGTGGAAACGTAATAAATAAAAGGCCAAATCAATCAAATAAACACTAAAATATATACTCTCTCTATTGGAATGGAGACTTTTCAGCACAGGATAAACTGCCCACTTTATCAACCAAAACTTCTTCAATATCAGAATTTTAACTAATAATAACTGTCTTACTGAATTTTACTATTATGCTACCATGTCTATACTACCACCAACTATGCTGTCTATACTACAGTATGTACTCGGAGTATAACACTCAAGATCGACACTGCTAGACAAACAATACTAATTTATAGACTATTTGTTTCCTGTGCAGTACACCTGAGATTAATCACCTCATGCAGTACTGTTTGACATGAATTTATGCGTCGTTCCCTGTGTTTTTTTTCTTTCCTCTTGCCTCCCTCCCTTGTCCTAGTGCCTGCCTACTGATTGCCTATGCCTGAATCTTTCCGGCCGACAAGGCGTACAGGACAGTAATCTGCACTGACGTCTCCCCAGATCCATGCACGGATTGCTTCTTGGTTGTATAGGTAGGCCTATATGCAACACAGATCGTAGTTTATAGACTATATTTGTTTCCTGTGCAGTACACCTGAGATTAATCACCTCATGCAGTACTGTTTGACATGAATTTATGCGTCGTTCCCTGTGTTTTTTTTCTGTCCTAGGGCCTGCCTACTGATTGCCTATGCCTGAATCTTTCCGGCCGACAAGGCGTACAGGACAGTAATCTGCACTGACGTCTCCCCAGATCCATGCACGGATTGCTTCTTGGTTGTATAGGTAGGCCTATATGCAACACAGATCGTAGTTTATAGACTATATTTGTTTCCTGTGCAGTACACCTGAGATTAATCACCTCATGCAGTACTGTTTGACATGAATTTATGCGTCGTTCCCTGTGTTTTTTTTCTGTCCTAGGGCCTGCCTACTGATTGCCTATGCCTGAATCTTTCCGGCCGACAAGGCGTACAGGACAGTAATCTGCACTGACGTCTCCCCAGATCCATGCACGGATTGCTTCTTGGTTGTATAGGTAGGCCTATATGCAACACAGATCGTAGTTTATAGACTATATTTGTTTCCTGTGCAGTACACCTGAGATTAATCACCTCATGCAGTACTGTTTGACATGAATTTATGCGTCGTTCCCTGTGTTTTTTTTCTGTCCTAGGGCCTGCCTACTGATTGCCTATGCCTGAATCTTTCCGGCCGACAAGGCGTACAGGACAGTAATCTGCACTGACGTCTCCCCAGATCCATGCACGGATTGCTTCTTGGTTGTATAGGTAGGCCTATATGCAACACAGATCGTAGTTTATAGACTATATTTGTTTCCTGTGCAGTACACCTGAGATTAATCACCTCATGCAGTACTGTTTGACATGAATTTATGCGTCGTTCCCTGTGTTTTTTTTCTGTCCTAGGGCCTGCCTACTGATTGCCTATGCCTGAATCTTTCCGGCCGACAAGGCGTACAGGACAGTAATCTGCACTGACGTCTCCCCAGATCCATGCACGGATTGCTTCTTGGTTGTATAGGTAGGCCTATATGCAACACAGATCGTAGTTTATAGACTATATTTGTTTCCTGTGCAGTACACCTGAGATTAATCACCTCATGCAGTACTGTTTGACATGAATTTATGCGTCGTTCCCTGTGTTTTTTTTCTGTCCTAGGGCCTGCCTACTGATTGCCTATGCCTGAATCTTTCCGGCCGACAAGGCGTACAGGACAGTAATCTGCACTGACGTCTCCCCAGATCCATGCACGGATTGCTTCTTGGTTGTATAGGTAGGCCTATATGCAACACAGATCGTAGTTTATAGACTATATTTGTTTCCTGTGCAGTACACCTGAGATTAATCACCTCATGCAGTACTGTTTGACATGAATTTATGCGTCGTTCCCTGTGTTTTTTTTCTTTCCTCTTGCCTCCCTCCCTTTTCCTAGGGCCTGCCAACTGATTGCCTGCCTGAATCGTTCCGGCCGACAAGGCGTACAGGACAGTAATCTGCACTGACGTCTCCCCAGATCCATGCACGGATTGCTTCTTGGTTGTATAGGTAGGCCTATATGCAACACAGATCGTAGTTTATAGACTATTTGTTTCCTGTGCAGTACACCTGAGATTAGCCTATAGTATACGTTCATAATCTGCATGCAAACTGTAATCTCTCCTTTCTCTGGTTTCCTTTTTTCTAGGTCATCAGAGAGGTCTTTAACATACAGTATCCTGTTCAGTGGCATCTTGTTCAGTGAGGCAGCCAGGCTAACCAGTGTTCAGTGTGAGGCAGATGTAATGATTGGGTAGGTAACTATAGCACGCACAACAATGTTCCACTGTAAATATATTCGATGTCAGCATGTGTCTGAGAGTGTGCATACCTTTGTCCAGCACGCGCAGCTCCACAGTAACGCCCCCAATTATCTTTATCAGTGCGGGATACCTGACTGCTCACAGAGGTTCAGAAAACACGCAGCACTGAGATCTCATATATATAGGCTGCATAGGTGCTACCTGCAAGCTGGTCAGCCGCCTAGACCTCCTAGATCAGCTCTACCACCTGACACATCCTTGAAATGTGTGCTTGAGGCTTGTGCATTTAAGTGTGACACTTTAGCCTCTCTTATCAAGCATTTGAAGACACACATAAAGGGAGGAATGGAATCGCCATGTCCATTTAGAGGTTGTGATTGCAGGTTCACAAACGTAATGACTTTTGCTTCACATATTTCCAGGAAACACAAGGATTCAGTTTTAGATGACTTGGTACTAGACAAGTCTACAGAGTCATTGCCAGAACCCAGTCAGACGTATTCAGAAGCTGCTGGTGAACATGATGAACCAGAAGTGCCATTAGCTGTGGACGAAACCCTTTTTTTACATAACCTTACACTTTTCTATTTGAAATTGCAATCTAAGCTACTCTTACCGGCAAGCACCATACAAACCATTATTGAGGACTTTCAAATTGCTCATGAACTTGGCCTGTCTCATACACTTAACGTTCTGAGTGAGAAATTGAAGAAACTTGGAATCCCTCAGGCCACTATAAGCAGCATGGTTGATGAAGTGAACAGAGATGATCTACTCACACTTTTTAACAAGGGAAGACTCAGTACAGATACAAAGAGGAAGTCTGCTTTTAAAGAGTGTTTCAACCATGTTCATCCCGTGCCTTTGCTCTTGGGCAATGATGAAAATGACAAAGAATGCTTTGCTCAGTATGTACCTATACATGAGACATTGGTGACACTGTTCAAAAACGAGTCTCTACGAGAACAGTATAACATGACACGTTTGCAGCAATCTACTGATGCTGTCTATCAGGATGTCAAGGATGGAGAAGGATTTCAAAGTAATCCAATGTTGAAAGCTGACCCTTCCTCACTTGGTTTGATACTGTACCAAGATGCCTTCGAGGTTGTTAATCCACTGGGCTCAGGGAAGAAAAAGCACAAGGTCTTAGCTGTTTACCTAACCCTGACTGACATCTTGCCTCACAATAGATCTTCTATAGATCAAATGCAACTTGTTCTCTTATGTAGGGAGCAGGACTTTAAGTATTTTGGGCTAAAAAAGGTTTTTGCACATCTGATTGAGGACCTCAAAATCCTGGAGGAGAGAGGTGTAGTCATATCTGATGGCACTGTACTAAAGGGCTCTTTGGTTGCCATTGCAGGAGACAACTTAGGATCCCATTCTATTGGGGGATTTTTAGAAAACTTCAGTCGATCTAAATATTTTTGTCGCTACTGTCAGGTACAGAGAGAGGATTTTGTGAAGAATCCAGTGTTGTGTGGTGCCACAAGAACGGTCCAATCATACACAAGTAATTTGCAAGACCTGGAAACTAGTACCACAGACTCTGTATGCGGTATCAAGTTTGACTCTCCTTTCAACCAGCTTTCTCATTTCCATGTTTGCCAGCCTGGCCTCCCACCATGTCTAGGCCATGATTTATTTGAGGGAGTCATGGCTTATGACCTTCCTTTATATATTCGCCATTTAGTCCAGGAGAATCATTTTACTTACCTGCAGTTAAATCGGTGCAAAAACAAGTTCCGATATGAAGGGAACGATGGTAGGGACAAACCAGCAGACCTCTCTCCCAGCAGTGACAAACTAAGTGGGCATGCAGTTCAAAACTGGTGTTTCCTTAGATTACTCCCTCTCTTGGTGGGTGGCAGGATTAAAGATCCCTGTGACAATGAGGTGTGGCAGCTCATTTTGCAGCTGAGAGAGATGGTTGAGCTTATCTGTGCACCAGTCATTACAGAAGGCCAGGTAGCATATCTGAAAGTCATCACAGAGGAGTACATATGCAACAGGAAAAGGCTCTTCCCCAATGCCCCCCTGAGGCCAAAGCATCACTATATTGGCCATTATCCAGATCTAATCATCCACTTTGGCCCACTTATTCGCCTGTGGACTCTGCGGTTTGAAAGCAAACACACTTTTTTCAAACAGTGTGCCAGAAAATTGCACAATTTCAAAAATCTGTGCAAAACACTAGCAGAGAGACACCAACTCCTCCAGGCCTACCTGAGTGCGGGAAACTTGTTTCCTCCTGTTATACAGGTAGAGAAGGGGACTGCCTTTTATTTGGATGATTACAACAACAAGATCAGGGCATCTGTAGCCAGTTGTCAATTTGAGTCTCAGTCTGCAGTGGCTTGTAACAATGTTACAGTCAAAGGCACAGACTACAGAAAGGGGATGTTCATCTTGTTTGGGAACAGTGATGAAGGACTTCACATGGGGAAGATTATGCTGGTCATTGTTGCCCAAAACTCTGTCCACTTTGTCTCAGAGAAACACATTTGTGTGAAGTTGATTGACATGGGTGTGTACTGTGACTTAGGAGTGGCCCAAGAGGATTACGTGTGCATTAAGCACAAAGATTTACTGGACTACTATCCTCTTCCAGCATACAACGTGCACGATCAGATGCTTATTGCGCTCCACCATTCTTTTCCAGGAGCAGTTTAAACAGGAAAGGGAGGATATGACAGACGTGAGGACAGACGTAAGTGGAGCAGGATATCAAGTAACCTTAAGATAGTTGATTTTGTATTGTTGATTGTATAGCGAGCACATGTTGGCAGTTAACCGCATATAGTGCACTGCAAACAGACAAGTAGGGAATATGCACAAACTGATTCATGATTGACCCTAATCAATGAGACTAGGTAATGGAAGATATAAAGGAAACAGTTTGGTCATATTTACCGGGCCTCCCTGATGACTTACTGACCACCCTACTTGAGGATCTTGGAGTGGAGAGTGTCGAAGATCTGGCCTTAATGGAGAGGGTGGATCTGGTCCGACACCTCAAACCAATCCAGTGTCGGAAGCTGATGGATGGTCTTAAGAAAGGTAAATTCATATTTAGACTTGCGTGACACTTGGAACTATGCCCTTGGAACATTGGCATAACTGTTTTTGTCCCTTCTAGGGTTAGTAACCCTTAATATGGAGGTGCTCCCTCCCCATCCAATTGCTTCAAGTTCCCCAACACATCCAATTGCTTCAAGTTCCCCAACAACGAGCTCTGTGAACACTCTGTCCTCTCCGAACACCTCTATGCAATCTCTGTTGTGCAGCCCCCCAAGCACTCCAAACTCTTCACAGCCTGGCAGCGCATGGCATGTAGACTTTTGTGTCAACTGGAACCGGATGTCAACAGCCATTCAACGTGCAGTGGAAAAAGAACAGAGACCAAAGCCAGATGAGAGAAGGGCCTTTGTGAACGCTTTGGTGGATCAGATGATGGAGCACGAGCACAACCCAACCAGAACCACGTGCCTCAGTATCGTCCGAACAATTGTCAGGAGCCATCCTGACACCTTTGCTGACATTAGCAGGCGAGGTGAAATGGTTGGAGACGGATGCCACTCTCTTCTCCAACAAGTAAAAACAAGAGTGGAGTATAAAAGCAGGAACAACACTCTGGCTAGACGCCGCAGAGGCAGAGAGGAAAGACGGCCCACTGGCATGGCAGGAGAGTCCAGGCTGACGAGAGGTCCTGTTGACCAATACGGGTAGGGGTGGCAAAACAAACGGCGCCAGTGTCCTCTCCATTCACGCTCGCAGCAATTAGGGGTTAAAGTGGCACTGCCAATGCTCGACTAACTTAGGTTATTTGGATTGAATGTTTAAATTATGTGTAGATTTTTTTTTAATATAATTTCTAGGGCTGTCCCTGACTAAGGATTTGGATAGTCGACTATGATTGGCCAAAATGTGCAGTTAGTCGACAAAAATAAAATAAAAAGTAGAATATATATATATATTTATATATATATTTTTTTTATCATTCCATTTGGGCTGTGGGGGGTGCTTAATGTCTGAAGGCTTCTTGTCCTCTGCAAAAGCATGCAATTGGTCCACTGATGGATACATCTTGATATTTGTCTAGTCTAGTGTGTTCATTAGATGGGTGAAATCCTCTTTCAGTGCTTCTGTGCCTGTTTTCGTAGGCAGTTAGCCTCTGGTATGCGTGCCATTAGCGTTAGAGGCCTTTTTTCTTTTGGAAAGAATGATACAAAAATATATATATTATAATTTTTCTTTTTTTATGTATTCCACTAAGAGGTTGCCTATGATTCCTTCCTATCCCTAGGTGTGTGAGGTGGGGCCCAGCAAGCTTACCGGACGGGGAGACAGAGGAAACCATGGCGGCTTTGAAAAGGGATCTGCGGAACATCTACTCAGGCATGCAATCTACTTTACTTTTGGTGAATTGACACCATGAATAAATATCCCACATTAAGCAAAAAGGCCACTTTAATATTCAGAATGAGTAATACAATTAAAGGTTTGCCACTCAATTTCCCAGATGTGGCAACATCAAATCTAATTGTTGTTACTTGGTTTGTATGTCTGTACACAGAGGAAGGGATGGGTGGGACAGCGAGAGCAGAACTTCTGATGGAGAGGACCTACGTCATCCTGCGGCGTTACTTGAATAAAATGCCTCCACCAACGATGGTGGCGGTCAAAGAAGAATGGCCTTTTCTCTTCTCTCAGACGGGGCTTTTCTCCCACTTTGGCCTCCTGACAGACACCGATGTCCTTCAAAAGATCAAAGATGCCCTGTGTCATCGAGGACGGACCATCCTGCAGTTCTGCCAGAAACTGGACAACCCGAAGATCAGGGATGTTCTGGCCAGATATCATCCAGAGGTTTCGGAGATCAGTGCCTGCATCGTCCTGCTCCTTATGGTGTACTTCAAGGAGCCTACGGAGAAACTACTGCTCGAAGTTGATGTACGTTTATTTAAATATTAAAATATTTGAAATGCGAGTGATTACATTAGGGGCGACTGAAGCTCAGTTGGTAGAGATGGTCGTTCATCGACCGTAGGGTTGGTGGTTCGAATCCTGGCTCTGACTGTCCGCATGTCGGAAGTGTCCTTGAGCAAGACACTTAACCCCCAAGTTGCTCCAAATGGGCCGAGCTGATGTGTGGTGAGCTGTAGTGCGTGGATTAGCTTATCTTCATCCTTTCATAATGTTAAATCTGCTATTGTGTGTTACTTTGTTGCAGACCTGTGCCACTGTTGCTGATGTGAATACTGCAGCACTCCCAAGCACCCCCTGTTTGATAATTCAAGGTAATAATGTTCAGGGATGAGCTTGTGTTCCTTTGCATCGAGGGGGAAAATCTGACCGAAGGCAGTTTGTGATACGGCACACATATGACGCTTATAAATAATATCCTGAGCTGGCATGTCTCATGTTCAACTTTGTCAGTGCTGTAAAGTTGAAACCTTTTTAAATCTTAGACAAACAAAACACTTTGCTTTCATGAAATATTGTAAGCCGTCATTTGAGGCTTTATAAAAGCAGCACAATGAACACAAATCTGTCAGTGCGACCTCATCTTAAATAAGAGACAGCATTGCTTGTTGTAAGAGAGGCAGAGTTGATTTGGCAAAAATATATATATATATATGCATTTTTCTTTTTCTTTTTAATAATCGAATTTTATTTTCATATTCAAATCCCATGCCCATCGAACGAAGCTTTGAAGTATTTAAGACAGCCTTAGTTCTGTGTCATGTCCTTGCAGGAATGTATACCTATCCACAACAACGCATGACGGGGTATCTGTTCATTTCAGGTGACGCAATGCAGCCTTCTGGATGGATGCTATCCATCGAGGGAGAAGTTGTGATGGGCCCACACCCATTATTTTTGCATGGGGTAGCTGCTTTATTCACCAGCTACTATGTCTTCAACCTGGAGTATCCTTCCGTTGGATCATCCACACTTGAGTTCATCCAAAGGTATTTTAACACTCTGAACACATGATCAATGTCATCAGTAAGACTTATCATGCAAAGACTATCTGGCTATTAAGTCCATGCCTTTCTACAGAGGCCATAAAGTAGATTAAATGCTTTGAGTATGAAGCCTGGAACCAACTATGTGAATTGGGACCACACCATCACTTGATGTTGCTGCTATCTTGTTAAGAAATTGACATAATGGTTTAATTCACATTATAGTATGGCTTCAAAATTCGGATGAGTAAACATTATGTTAGAGGTACCATGAAAAAACACAGGTGAGCACCTTGATAAATGCTGAGTCTATTTAAAACTGAAACGTATCTTTGCTTATTAACAGGTTCTTCTTGGGCATCAACCCGGAGAAAGGCTCCAGGGCAAAGAAGCGAAGCGCCATCAACCCTCAAGTGACCACCCTTTTTCGTAAGCTCATAGACTTTGAATGGTCTGCATCTGCATAGAGGTGGCCAACCCGCGGCTCGCGAGCCGCATGCGGCTCTTTGCCCGTCAATGTGCGGCTCTTCCATCCATAAAAAAAAATAAAAAAAAATAAAAAAAAAATATTTTTTTTAAATTTTTTTTTATTTTTTTTTTTTATTTTTTACTTTTTTTTTTTTTTTATGTCACTCATTCCACAAGGACGTAGAATAAACATTTACAATTTTTTTTTAAATGGTCCATTTGCATGTTCTTGGTATCTGAATCTACATGTAGGGACATTATATGGATCAGTGTCAGAAATAGTGTGTCTGTTACTAGGCTTGAGTAAATTGTAATGAACCAAAGGAGAATATCAATTCTATTTAAAAAAAAATTATCTTTGACTGTAAATAACACCATGCTAAAATTGACCAGACCTGAAAAATCTAAGCAAATGAATAAAGGGAAGATGATTAAACAGAAGGTTTTGTAGATACAGTACTGAATTCTGCCATCTTTTTTATAATGTAAATTTCTCCACCATTCTTCATCATATTGCAACACCGTTTTTTGCAAGACGTTCACAGAAAGGTAGAGAAACTAACTGCGTTCTGTTTTATGGCAATAACGTTCAGGTTTGTGGGAGATAATCCCAAAAAATAAGAGAAATTAAAAAGTAAATCCAGAAGTCAGATGATTGACAGGGGCTGGTGTGAGCTGGGTAGGGTAGTTTTTCGAAATTTGAAAGCCCTGAGTCTCTTCCTTCAAAAGACTACACTCACTTTTGGCTGTGCCACTTCCTCCTGTCAATATGCGCCGGTTTCCGACTCAATGCCCTGAGATTTCTATAATCTTATATTTCACTAATAACAGTTAAAATAATTGGTAAACAAACATAATGCTGAAAATATACACTTTTACTGTATATCTCGGGCTTAAGAGGTTAACCCTGTGAGGCCCAAATTAAAAAGAAATTAGCAACTTCAGAGGCCAGAGGGTGGGACATATAAACACATTTACTATCAAATAGCATTGTGAGGCTGAACAACAGGACCAATTGACTATACATGTGCTTAAAGGGGAACTATCTTATAAATGGCTTTTTTCAGTGTTTACCATTGTTTCTTAGCTATGTGGACTTATATTAATAGGATATATGTCTCTAATTCTCATATTGGCGAATTCTTCCAATTCTCCTCTCACAATATTCACCCTCACTGAACTGAGTCATCTGAAAATGTGCATATCTGTGATGTCAGAGATTTCTCAGCTGCATAATAATGTGGCAGTTGATGTGGCAGTTGGCACCAGGCCACACAGTGGTTGGAGCCCAGCCTCAAAACGGCTTAAGATCTTGAGGTAGAAAAATGCGGTTTTTAGTACTTGATTAGAAATACAAAACAATGCATTTTTTTTGAAAAAAACCTAGGTGTTCCATAGACTCACAGGAATTGTGTAAAAGTGCCCAAATAGTGAAAGAAATAGTAAAATAGTTCCCCTTTAACATTTTTTAAATAAACATTATTTTTTTAAATGGCTAAAAGTGATTTTGTAATTTTGCAACCGTGGGTCTCACAGGGTACTTTTAACCCTGTGAGGCCCAAATAAAAAAGACATTAGCAACTTCAGAGGCCAGAGGGTGAGACCTATAAACACATGAAGGGTGTCGTGACTGAAAAAAAAGGTTGAGAAACGCTAGTATATGGTGTGGCTCTTTGTGGTACCACAGTCATTTTTTTGTGGCTCTTAGTCTCTGACTGGTTGGCCACCCCTGTCTTCTCCTGTCGTCCCCTGACGTGAACACCCTTCTTCGTAAGTAAGCTCATAAACTTTGGTCTGCAAAGACAATTGTCCTTCTCCTGTCGTCCCCTGACGTGAACACCCTTCTTCGGAAGCTCATAGACTTTGAATGGTTTGCAAAGACAATTGTCCTTCTCCTGTCGTCCCCTGACGTGAACACCCTTCTTCGGAAGCTCATAGACTTTGAATGGTCTGCATCTGTATAGACAATCGTCCTTCTCCTGTCGTCCCCTGACGTGAACACCCTTCTTCGGAAGCTCATAGACTTTGAATGGTTTGCAAAGACAATTGTCATGCTCCTGTCGTCCCTGCGCCTCTTTTGTTATTTTGAGTGCCTCTTTTGTTCTTTTGAGTGAGTGCATAAAGTGTATTCATTAGTTCCATTTTCGGGTAAGACCTGGAAGTACTAGTTTCATGGCGACAGTGGCTCGGGAGGTAGAGCAGTCGTCTGGCAATCCGGAGATTCCCGCTCCTCCCCGGGCAGCGTGTCGATGTGTCCTTGAGCAAGACACTTAACCCCTACATGCTCCCGTCGGTGTGTGAATGGGTAAAATGTGCACAAATTGTAAAAAAAAGAAAAAAAACAGCCATTTACCATTTTACTTACGAATATTATTACTTTGTCTTAGTTTTGCCGTTTTGAGCAGTGTTGACCAGCAGTTTATAAAATAATATTTAAAATGTTTATTAGCAACGCCGAGCTTTCAAACCATTGCGTTTCTCTGTACGAAACTCTCATGCAACTGTGTACCTTTGAATTTTCTCTGTGATACTTGTACAACGAGCGTTTCGCAGAGGACCAGTTCTTCAGAGTTAATATGGGATTTTCCTATGGGTCAAATGTGCACAAATTGTAAAAAAGAAAACAGCATTTACCATTTCAAGAATAAGAATATAATTCTTTGTAATATAATTCTTTGTAATAATTCTGTCTTTTGACAATAAAATCCCATAATTAACTCTGAAGAACTGGCGAAACGCTCGTCATACAAGGTGCATCAGTCAGCTAAAGCCGTTTTGAGCAGTGTTGACCAGAAGTTTATAAAATAATATTTAAAATGTTTATTAGCAATGCCGAGCTTTCAAACCATTGCGTTTCTCTGTCTGAAACCCTCATGCAACTGTGAGTACCTTTGAATTTTCTCTGCGATACTTGTACAACGAGCGGGATTTTCCTATGGGTAAAATGTGCACAAATTGTAAAAAAGAAAACAGCCATTTACCATTTCAAGAATAAGAATATAATTCTTTGTAATAATTCTGTCTTTTGACAATAAAATCCCATAATTAACTCTGAAGAACTGGCGAAACGCTCGTCGTACAAGGTGCATCAGTCAGCTAAAGCCGTTTTGAGCAGTGTTGACAAGAAGTTTATAAAATAATATTTAAAATGTTTATTAGCAATGCCGAGCTTTCAAACCATTGCGTTTCTCTGTCTGAAACCCTCATGCAACTGTGAGTACCTTTGAATTTTCTCTGCGATACTTGTACAACGAGCGGGATTTTCCTATGGGTAAAATGTGCACAAATTGTAAAAAAGAAAACAGCCATTTACCATTTCAAGAATAAGAATATAATTCTTTGTAATAATTCTGTCTTTTGACAATAAAATCCCATAATTAACTCTGAAGAACTGGCGAAATGCTCGTCGTACAAGGTGCATCAGTCAGCTAAAGCCGTTTTGAGCAGTGTTGACCAGAAGTTTATAAAATAATATTTAAAATGTTTATTAGCAATGCCGAGCTTTCAAACCATTGCGTTTCTCTGTCCGAAACCCTCATGCAACTGTGAGTACCTTTGAATTTTCTCTGCAATACTTGTACAACAAGCGTTTCGCAGAGGACCAGTTCTTCACAGTTAATATGGGATTTTCCTATGGGTAAAATGTGCACAAATATGTAAAAAAAGAAGAAAAAAAAGCAGCCATTTACCATTTTACTTACGAATATGATTACTTTGTCTTAGTTTTGCCGTTTTGAGCAGTGTTGACCAGCAGTTTATAAAATAATATTTAAAATGTTTATTAGCAACGCCGAGCTTTCAAACCATTGCATTTCTCTGTTCGAAACTCTCGTGCAACTGTGAGTACCTTTGAATTTTCTCTGCGATACTTGTACAACGAGCGTTTCGCAGAGGACCAGTTCTTCAGAGTTAATATGGGATTTTCCTATGGGTAAAATGTGCACAAATTGTATATAAAAGAAGAAAGAAAACAGCCATTTAACATTTCAAGAATAAGAATATAATTCTTTGTAATATAATTCTGTCTTTTGACAATAAAATCCCATAATTAACTCTGAAGAACTGGCGAAACGCTCGATGTGCAAGGCGCATCAGTCAGCTAAAGCCGTTTTGAGCAGTGTTGACCAACAGTTTATAAAATAATATTTAAAATGTTTATTAGCAACGCGGAGCTTTCAAACCATTGCGTTTCTCTGTCCGAAACTCTTGTGCAACTGAGTACCTTTGAATTTTCTCTGCGATACTTGTACAACGAGCAGGATTTTCCTATGGGTAAAATGTGCACAAATTGTAAAAAAGAAAACAGCCATTTACCATTTCAAGAATAAGAATATAATTCTTTGTATATAATTACTTGTAATAATTCTGTCTTTTGACAATAAATGCCGGCTTACCTCGTGTAATTATTTGTAATAATTCTGTCTTTTGACAATAAATGCTGGCTTACCTCATGTAATTATTTGTAATAATTCTGTCTTTTGACAATAAATGCCGGCTTACCTCGTGTAATTATTTGTAATAATTCTATGTCTTTTGACAATAAATGCTGGCTTACCTCATTTGTGCGTTTGGACTGTTGTTTTTAATGTACAATAGCCTACGTGCATTTTTGAAGTCCAGCGCAGTATACTTCCTGGCAGAAGCTCACACTTTGGTTTTCTGTCATGATTAATCACGTCATCCAATAGTATTTGACAGGAAACTATTGTATGAGCTTCCTCCAGAAGTATACTGGAGCTGGGGACTATACAGTTATGCATACCATTGTAAATTGACTGTTATTTTGCCAAATTATATAATATAATAATTATTATTATTCAATTATTTTGTTGGCAAGTCTGAAAAGTAATGCAAAAGACTTGCCAACAAAATAATTGAAAAATAATAATTATTATATTATATAATTTGGCAAAATAACAGTCAATTTACAATGATAGACATGCATAACTCTATAGTCCCCAGCTCCAGTATACTTCTGGAGGAAGCTCATACAATAGTTTCATGTCAAGATACAATAGGATGACGTGATTAAACACAACAGGAAACCAAAGTGTGACCTTCAGGAAGTGTACTGGAGCTGGACTACAAAAATACATGTAGGCTATTGTAAATACACAATACATTGTTGTAATATATATACAACAAAATAATGTGATATTACAGTAATTTCTTACAATTTGATGTTGTGAAGTCACAATACATTGTTGTAATATATATACAACAAAATAATGTGATATTACAGTAATTTCTTACAATTTGATGTTGTGAAGTCACAATACATTGTTGTAATATATATACAACAAAATAATGTGATATTACAGTAATTTCTTACAATTTGATGTTGTGAAGTCACAATACATTGTTGTAATATATATACAACAAAATAATGTGATATTACAGTAATTTCTTACAATTTGATGTTGTGAAGTCACAATACATTGTTGTAATATATATACAACAGAATAATGTGATATCACAGTAATTTCTTACTGTTAGAAGTTGTGAAATTACAACAATGTATTGTACTACCATTACTGTGAAATTACAACACATTGCTGTGAAGCCATTCACAGTAAATTATTGTGAATCTTACTGTAAAAGTCATGCAAAATATTGCCAGTAATTTATTGTAATATCACAGTAATTTCTTACAGTATGAAGTTGTGAAATTACAACAATGTATTGTACTACCATTACTGTGAAATTACAACACATTGCTGTGAAGCCATTCACAGTAAATTATTGTGAATCTTACTGTAAAAGTCATGCAAAATATTGCCAGTAATTTATTGTAATATCACAGTAATTTCTTACAGTATGAAGTTGTGAAATTACAACAATGTATTGTACTACCATTACTGTGAAAGTACAACACATTGCTGTGAAGCCATTCACAGTAAATTATTGTGAATCTTACTGTAAAAGTCATACTGTAAATATTGCCAGTAATTTATTGTAACTTTAGGGTGAAAAATTTTACAGTGTGTGTGTGGGGGACTGGGGGCGGCGCCGTTGTGCAGGACGCGACTGAATTTATCGGCTACTGCCATCGGCACATTCGAGCTTATCGGCCGATAGGCCGATTGCAGTCAACAAGGCACTTATCGGCCGATACTGATACCCGACCGATACATCGGTGCACCCCTACTTACTAGTTATACCACTGGCCAGTATGACTTACTAGTTACTACCATACTGTCTTTATACCTGTATTACTGTATATACATCTGATTAGCACTATTACTCAGTAGTACTCATTTATATATATATATATCTTAAACCCAGTTTAATCACCTGCACATTGTATATTGCTATTATAATGACAATAAACGTGAATTTAATCTAATCTAATGTAATATATAATTGACACCAAAGTATTGAAGCCATTGCACACAGGCCTGATACACAGCTTGAGGGGTGAGTTCAGAATGTATGACCCCTAGCCTTGTTTCTTCTTACCAATGAGCAGGCTTTACGCCAGAGGCCAGAATAGACTACCCAGAGACACTGGAGCACTCATACTGTCTACACAAGGGTTTCTCAACAACGGGGGCGTTGAAGTCCCCAGGGGGCGTTAAGAGAGTGTCAGGGGGCACTGGGAGCAGAATTGTTGAAAGGGGGGCGTTGAGAAACATAATATCAGGACAACAATTTGACTGGAACCAGAGAGGAGCAGTGATCACGACCAAAATCACACTTCAGAAACAGGGATAGTGTCACTTTTTAATCAAAGAAAATGTTTCCTTTTTGTAATTTTTTATTTATACACAAGAAAATGGTAAAATGAGTAAAACTCTGAATCCAAGAAAAATACAAATATTGTATTGGTTCCCATTGCTATAGAAGACTTCATTTGAAACAGAACACTGACTTGACCCAACAAACGGAACCACATAGAAACATGAATGGCTGAGAATTGCATAGATACCCAATATAAACAGAATATATAATAATTCTGGTATAACTGAGGTATAACTCTGAGCCAACTATGTAATTCCCATTGGGTGTAGGGGGTTGAGGGGGGTGTTATGGAACATGGACGTCAGATAGGGGGGTGTTATGGAACATGGAGGTCAGATAGGAGGGCGTTATGGAACATGGACGTCAGATAGGGGGCATTATGGAACATGGACGTCAGATAGGGGGGCGTTATGGAACATGGACATCAGATAGGGGGCATTATGGAACATGGACGTCAGATAGGGGGCATTATGGAACATGGACGTCAGATAGGGGGCATTATGGAACATGGATGTCAGATAGGGGGGGCGTTATGGAACATGGACGTCAGATAGGGGGGGCGTTATGGAACATGGACGTCAGATAGGGGGGGGGGGGGGGCGTTATGGAACATGGACGTCAGATAGGGGGGTGTTATGGAACATGGACGTCAGATAGGGGGCATTATGGAACATGGACGTCATTGACAGCCATTTTGAAAAATAATGAAAATCACAATTAGTAAATAGCGTAGAAGAGGCATCATTCGTTACCAATGATGTTGTCAGCCGGTAGAGTCTCTCCTCAGCGCGACCCATGCTGTTCTGCATACTGGATATATGAAGCTCCAGCTAGTTAGCCACAAATAGATCGTAAAGTCAATAGTGCTGTACGTTCTTGTATAGAAATCCTGAAATAAACCCAGAAACGCACTCCACACAGTGCACCTAAAGTATAGGTTTCAGCATTTATTTCAGGGCTTGGGCAGACTGGCGCGTGGCCCTATTGACTTGGTATTCGTTTTGTGACTGAACAGCCGGAGACGCGGTGTCCAGCACAAGCAACAGCATGGGTCGTGCTGAGAAAGGACCCGACCCAATCAACATCATCATCGGTGAGCAGGAAATAGGGCTAGGGGTCAAAGGTTCTGAACTTGTACATTTAAAGGGATATTTCACTTTAGTAGAACATGTAAAAAATCTGCAGTCTTACCACTATCTAAGTGCATCTACGAGTAAGCTATAGCGACCACTAAGGGTTCTATAAAAGAAGGAACGGTCATCATATTCTTTATTAATTACTGTTTTACTGTATGAAGCACATTCTCAGGGGGCTCATACAGAACCAATATCCCTTCTGAAATATCCATTTATATCCCCCCCCCCCCCCCCCCCCCACCTACCCACCCCTACCACACCTACCCAACCCCCCCCCCCACCCCACCTCCTCCAATGTACAGTTTCTTCATCAAATGTATATACTCTCTTTTTTAGACTCTTTTTGTATTACAAACAGTACTGTATTTGTAAATCTGGTACGTCATAAATGTATAGATGTAGCAGTACTGTCTATCTGTATGTCATGTATGTCATATTATGTTAAGATGAATTGAAAATGGTAGACCCTGATGTAAACAAGACGAAAGTCTTTCTCTGGTCTGCCTCCCCTCTGGTCTGCCTCCCCTTAACAATGTATTGAGCTGTACTGTATTGTACCCATTCTGAAATCTGTTAATACAATTTTCAATCAATCAGACGTGAGCCCTGTTGTACATACTGGCCGTTAGAGGTAATTTTTGAGGTTCATTGAATGCTCACATTTACAATAATTTCCACTTGAATTTCCCCTTGAGCAGATTCAAAGGTGAGAAACTATTTTAACCTCTTATCAAGCGGGCAGAAAAGTGGCCATTTTTAAACTTTAACTTGAGGACTGCATACTTTTTTTGCAAACCAAAACAACATACTTTATACATGCATGAGCCTGGTCTCTTTTGAAAGATGACATTCCAGAAAAAAAAAATCACTTTTAGTGCTAACGTAATAGAGTAACATAGGTCTGAACCTTCTGAACCTGAGTTGTAGAAAAACGTTTTTCTGTAGTAGTTAGTAGTCCAGAGGTAGTATTTCCCCAGAAGGTGGTATGGCTTACAAATCCAGACGGAGCCATAGCCATAATTTCATGAAGATCCATTCAGAAATGAGTGATTAGGGGTGATTTTGGTAAACTGTGTACAAAGAACTCAGTTTTCTCATAGACTTCAATTCATTCGGCTGTTTTTCTCTTCCTGTTTTCGTGTTTTAGTTTTAGTTTAGTTTTTTAGATTCATACATGCATGTGGAGTATCATTGGAAAGCCACACTCATTGGCTACAACGATCCACAATCATTTTCGAGATCGGATCTAGATTGACGGAACTACTGCAGCCTGAGTCGGGAGTGGTATTTTGCGCAATACCGTGTACTTTGCACAAGCCTCAAATACCGGCATGTAACTCGAGAACCGCTCAATGGATTTTGTCACCTGAAAGGGCTATCCACAGGCAACAAATGGGGCTTTAATTTGATATATATATATATATTGTATTACAAAATATGCACACCCAAGCCACTAGGGGTCGCCAAAGTGCCTGTTGCAAAAAGTCTGAAAAACATCCCATATGTGGGACGTTGCATGCTAATAGATAAACTATTATCCTAATGTCATGCTGATTAACCCTTTATTGGAGCTACAGTATTAGATTAGATTCAGCACAAGTACAGTACAACGGAAATTACTGAGTGTAGTGCTAATCAGAAGTATGTACAGAGTTGTAGTATAATATGTACAGTGATACAGGTATAAAGACAGTAGTAGTCATACTGGCCAGCAGCGTAACTAGTAAGAGTAGGATATGTACAGATATAGATATAGTAAAGGACTATGTGCAGGTAAGTACAGACAGGCATGGATAGATATATATGCGGTAAAAAAAATATATATATATAATAGGTATATACAGCATTATTGTACATGCTATTATACAGAGCTATGGGTTATATGCAGGTGTACAAGCAAGTATATAGAGGGGTTATGTGCAGGTATATTCAGACAAATACGTGTGTGTTAGGGGTGTAAAGGTACACATATCCGTACCGAACAGTTTCAGTATTGGACCTTAGGTTCAGTACGGCTGTGTACCGAACGAATACAACGGTATGTTAACCACTAACGACTGCCCACCGGGTACTGTTTTTTTTCACAATGTAATATATATATATATTTTTTTTAACAAGTCGATTATTAATTTCAATATAGAATGTTCGTTGACAGCCGTACAAGTACAATTAATAATAATAATAATAATAATAATAATAATAATAATAATAATAATAATAATAATAATAATAATAATAATAATAATAATAATAATAATAATAATAATAATAATAATAATAACTTCGTTTTATATAGCGCCTTTCAGAAGACCCAAGGTCGCTTTACATAGGGGGGGGGGGGGGGGATGACAAATTAACAAACATAGTGGACCCCGGACAGGACCCCGTTGCAGTAGTCCAGGCGGGAGGTGACGAAGGCGTGGATGAGGGTCTCAGCTGTGGTGTCGGAAAGTGATGGTCGGAGTCTGGAAATGTTTCTGAGGTGAAAGAAGGCGGATTTGGTGAGGGAATTGACATGGGATTGATAGGAAAGGGTGGAGTCCAGGATAACTCCCAGGTTGCGGACCTTAGGGGATGGGGAGATGGAGCAGCCGTCTATGTTGAGGGTGAGATCCCCAACCTTCCGGAGCAGGGCCTTGGGTGCCACAACCATGAGCTCAGTTTTATTGTTGTTGAGTTTGAGGAGATTAGATGACATCCAGGTTTTTATTTTGTGAAGGCAGTTGATAAGGGAGTGTGGGGGGAGATGGGTGGATGGTTTGGTGGAGAGGTAGAGTTGAGTGTCGTCGGCATAGGAGTGGAAGCTGAGGCCATGGCAGCGGATGATCTGACCGAGGGGAAGCATGTAAATGGTGAATAGGATTGGGCCAAGTACAGAGCCTTGGGGGACGCCTTGGTTGACTGGGGCCGGCGTGGAACTGGAGTCGCCGATGGTGATAAACTGTGTCCGGGTGGTGAGGTAGGATTGAAACCAGGAGAGTGCTGAGCCAGTGATTCCGAGGTTATTGGATAGGCGGTTGAGGAGGATGGAGTGGGAGACTGTGTCAAAAGCTGCAGAAAGGTCCAGGAGGATGAGGATGCTAATGTGGCCAGAGTCAGCTGCAAGGAGGAGGTCATTGGTGATTTTGATGAGGGCGGTCTCTGTGCTGTGTTGTTAGTTAGTTACTGCACACTACATCACCCCTGAGTGAAACATGGAAAGCCAAACTTTCCCCACTGTACTGAAAACCTGTACCCTAATAATTAATATATGCTGTAAATAAAGATATAAATGTAAATATGCAGTATATACATACAGCAGTGTTGTACATGCTATCATAGAGTATATGGGTAGACAGTGAAGCAGTAGGTAGCATAAGTTGAGTATAGGCAACAGAGTTCAGAGTCGTACAGTATGGGTAAAAGAGCCTAGGGTGTAGGCAATGGAGTCAGAGTATAGTACAGACCGCCTCAGGGGGTGCGCGAGCAGTGCGGTCGCACAGGGCCTCGCGGGAAGGGGGGATTTTAGGTCTGTGATGGAAAGTGATTGTTAACATTCTATTTGTTTTTATAAAAAAAAAAAAAAACACAATGTTAACAATCACTTTCCATCACAGACCTAAAATCTAGTTTTGCTTACATGCTTATATATTTCACATTAGACACGTTTGTAGAATAGTGTTCCGGGCTCTGCGGCTCTGCAGATATACTATTGGTTTCATTCAATTACTTTTATGCAAAGCATCGTGGGGTGGGAGGACTAACACTAGGGGGAGCTGGTTGGCGTTGGTCTGGTAGTCGGTAGAGAGATGTGAAGAAGACTGGTATTATCCACGAGGGGAGGGGGTACAGCCAGGTACAGGGTCTATTCAGCACTGTCCACTGGAGCGAGTGGATGTCTTGGCCAAGAGAACCAGATGTTCAGCATCGGAGCGGAGGAGATGGCGCCGCGTGCCGTGGGCTTGTCGGTACCGGGTGTGGTGATTGGGTTGTGCCGGGACGGGAAGGACGTTCGGCGGATGGACTGAGGATGAAAGTTGTTGCGTGTTGGAACCTTCAGTCAGGCTATAGCTATGTCGTAGCTTGGCTGGGGGCAGGGACAGCTAGCGTTGGCTACGTTGTCGGGTGCTAACGTCTGGCGGATGGATTGGGAGCGGACTCCCGGGTTCATTCCAACGGGGGGGACAATATCATGATGGGACTGGTACTTTCTCCACGGTCTTCTCCTTCCTCTTGGACCTGACTCTGCGTTAGGGTGAGTTTTTGGTGCGGTCTGCTCTGTTCCCGCCGTGGATCTCTCTCTCTCTCTCTCTCTCTCTCTCTCTCTCTCTCTCTCTCTCCTCTCTCTCTCTCTCTCTCTCTCTCTCTCTCTCTCTCTCTCTCTCTCTCTCTCTCTCGCACTCTCTCTCTCTCTCTCTCGCGCGCGCTCTTTCGTGCTCTCTTGCGCTCTCTCTCTCTTGCTCTCTTGCTCTCTCTCTCTCTCTCTTGCTCTCTCTCTCTCGCTCTCTCTCTCTCTTGCTCTCTCTCTCGCTCTCTCTCTCTCTTGCTCTCTCTCTCGCACTCTCTCTCTCTCGCTCTCTCTATCCCTCTCTCTATCTCGCTCTCTCTCTCCCTCTCTCTATCTATATCTCTCTCTCTCTTTCTCTCTCTCTCTCTCTCTCTCTCTTTCTCTCTCTATATCTACCTATCTGGCTTTGGGCTTGTTTGTCAGGTTCCGGGGGTGTTTTGTGCATTTTTCCTGTTGCTGACGGGTGTGCGACTGTGCAGGTGCATTGCCACTAAGCCTCGGGCACCGCTATTATTTAAGGATGCGTTGACTGTGTCATGTGCCCAGCCACAGGCAGCGCTACAATTTAAGAATATGTTGATTTTTGTCTGTGTGCCCAGCCTCGGGCAGCGCTATTGTTTAGGAGTATGTTGGCTGGGGGGGGCCTCGCGTTTGGAACTCACACAGGGCCTTGCATTTCTCCCAGACGGCACTGAGTACAGTATGTCTGTATGTCTGTCTTTTTCCACTATTGCTCAGCTACAGCTACAGGCATTCTGTCCTTAACCCTCCTGCTCACTTACAAGTCCCTCCAAGCTCTGGCACCTCAGTACCTCACTGACCTCCTCCACCCCTACACTCAGTCACGGTCCCTGCGATCCACAGACACTGGTCAGCTCTCCATTGCCCGAACCAGACTGCGGACCTTTGGGACAGAGCTTTCAGTGTGGCAGCTCCCACCCTCTGGAACTCCCTCCCTACAGAACTCTGCAACGCCCCAACTCTGGACACATTCAAAAAACTCCTCAAAACCCACCTCTTCAACTCGGCCTTTAACCCCTAATTTTACCACTTGTTGTGTCTGTCCACTATGTTTGTTACTTTCGTTTTTAGTCTCCCCCCCCCCCCCCCCCCATGTAAAGCGACCTTGGGTCTTTTGAAAGGCGCTATATAAAACCAAGTTATTATTATTATTAATCACATCTAAACAACAGACATCTTGTCAGATGGGGGTCCCTGAGACAAAGTCTTATACAATGGGGGGTCTACGACCTAATGTGTATCTATTGGGGGTTCTAAATGTTCTAAGACCTTGGAATCTCTCCTCTGATTTATACAGAAATAGTTAAATAGCAAAACCACAGTATTCTTATTACATCATTGATACCCAGGGGGATAAGGTTCAGGGGGAGATTAAAGGGTTAAACCACAGCAACGATGCCTCACTGATACCAGATCTGGAAGGGATGCTTTCAACCGGTGCCATTATTTACAAAAGACCTTGAAAAGGCTCCAAATTCCATTCATGCACAATATAAAGACATGGTTATAAATAAAGAGCAGCTCCGGGGGATGTGGAAACTAAATTACGTAACTGTATTAAAAAGCAGCAGAGCTGAGAGGAGCTGGTCTGCACCTCCTCTCTTCTCCTCTTCATCTTCCTCCTCTCTCCTCCTCTTCCTCTCTCCTCCTCTTCATCTTTCCTCATCTCTCCAATTCATCTCTCCTCCTCTCTTCTCTCCTCTCCTCCTTTCTCCTCTCTCCTCTTCCTCTTCTTTAATTTTCCTGCTCTCTCCCCCCTTCCTCCTTTCTCATCTTCCTCCTCCTCTCTATAAATCTCCTCCCCCTCCTCTTCATCCTCCTCCTCTCTTCTCTTCATCATCCCCCTCCTCTTCCTCATCTCTCCTCCTCATCCTCCTCTCTTAGATTCAAATTCAACATGTTTTATCGTCATGACAGACAAGCAGCTCGGGTATGTTGCCAAAGCATACAGAATTCCATGGAGGTAACATTAGTCTTTCTGTTTCTCTCTTTTTCTCTTTTTCTCTATATCTCCCTTTCTCTCTTGCCACACACACACACACACACACACACACACACACACACACACACACACACACACACACACACACACACACACACACACACACACACACACACACACACACACACACACACACACACACACACACACACACACACACACACACACACACACACACACACACACACACACACACACACCTCTGGAATGGCAGCGTTGAGTGATTTTCCTCTGCATAATAACCAACTGATGAAGACATTTTTCAGTAATTATGTCCCAAGGAAGCATTTTCCAGCTCATTTAGTAAATGAGAGTAAATTCTGCCCCAAACACATTAGTTATGACAAAAAAGAGCAGCGGTGGCGTCAGCTGTGAGGCTAGAACAACACACACATTCATCTGAGACATTCCACCCTGGAAACACGGAGCACGACTCACTGCGCTCAGCCTCCTTCAGGGCTGGGAGGCAGACACACTGTGAAGGTACCGTCACGGACCCACCATGAAGACGTACAGAGTTTCACTATACCGACTCCCACGATGCACGCAAATACTGTCTCTTTTCAACTTAATAATAAACAAGTTCCTTTAAAAAGTGAAATAAATGTTTTGAATGGAACAAACACCACTGTGATAATTGTGTTACAACGTAAAAAGGAACAAGTTAACGTTGTTGTGATTCATACTGGAAAACTAAATACCAGTCAAATACTCTTCATTCCAAAATATTTATACGATCAGGATTATAATCAGAATCAGAATCACTTTATTCTTCAATGTAGGGATCCACCAGAACCACCCGTGTTCTAACAGGACCACAGGCAGGGTGCAGGACAGGGGACATGTTCTAACAGGACCACAGGCAGCAGGTGCAGGACAGAGGACATGTTCTAACAGGACCACAGGCAGGGTGCAGGACATGTTCTAACAGGACCACAGGCAGGGTGCAGCACAGACACAGGACATGTTCTAACAGGACCACAGGCAGGGTGCAGGACATGTTCTAACAGGACCACAGGCAGGGTGCAGCACAGACACAGGACATGTTCTAACAGGACCACAGGCAGGGTGCAGGACAGAGGACGTGTTCTAACAGGACCACAGGCAGCAGGGTGCAGGACAGAGGACGTGTTCTAACAGGACCACAGGCAGCAGGGTGCAGGACAGAGGACGTGTTCTAACAGGACCACAGGCAGGGTGCAGGACAGAGGACATGTTCTAACAGGACCACAGGCAGCAGGGTGCAGGACAGAGGACGTGTTCTAACAGGACCACAGGCAGCAGGGTGCAGGACAGAGGACGTGTTCTAACAGGACCACAGGCAGCAGGGTGCAGGACAGAGGACGTGTTCTAACAGGACCACAGGCAGCAGGGTGCAGCACAGAGGACGTGTTCTAACAGGACCACAGGCAGCAGGGTGCAGGACAGAGGACGTGTTCTAACAGGACCACAGGCAGCAGGGTGCAGCACAGAGGACGTGTTCTAACAGGACCACAGGCAGCAGGGTGCAGGACAGAGGACATGTTCTAACAGGACCACAGGCAGCAGGGTGCAGGACAGAGGACGTGTTCTAACAGGACCACAGGCAGCAGGGTGCAGGACAGAGGACATGTTCTAACAGGACCACAGGCAGCAGGGTGCAGCACAGAGGACGTGTTCTAACAGGACCACAGGCAGCAGGGTGCAGGACAGAGGACGTGTTCTAACAGGACCACAGGCAGGGTGCAGGACAGAGGACGTGTTCTAACAGGACCACAGGCAGCAGGATGCAGGACAGAGGACGTGTTCTAACAGGACCACAGGCAGGGTGCAGGACAGAGGACGTGTTCTAACAGGACCACAGGCAGCAGGGTGCAGGACAGAGGACGTGTTCTAACAGGACCACAGGCAGGGTGCAGCACAGAGGACATGTTCTAACAGGACCACAGGCAGCAGGGTGC